>NC_092414.1:15878108-16178108 GCF_040894005.1 Engystomops pustulosus
ATATATAACAGCAATGTTACGCTATATAAGATGTGATGTCATGGTGTCATATACAGTGTAATAGTGAGGCAGCATATCCTTGCATATAGATATGACAGTGACACTGCCCTCCCTGCTCCCTGGCATCACACTAGGCACAGCTACGTGTCAATGTAATGCACATCTGGGCTGGCACAGAGGATGTACTCACTGGCTGCCAGGCTAATTACTGATAATTATGTGTACAGTAAGAAGCTCCGAGGCATAGGATGAGGTGGAGTAATGTACATGTAATATACAGTGTATAGGATGAGGTGGAGTAATGTACATGTAATATACAGTGTATAGGATGAGGTGGAGTAATGTACATGTAATATACAGTGTATAGGAGGAGGTGGAGTAATGTACATGTAATATACAGTGTATAGGATGAGGTGGAGTAATGTACATGTAATATACAGTGTATAGGAAGAGGTGGAGTAATGTACATGTAATATACAGTAGATAGGATGAGGTGGAGTAATGTACATGTAATATACAGTGTATAGGATGAGGTGGAGTAATGTACATGTAATATACAGTGTATAGGATGAGGTGGAGTAATGTACATGTAATATACAGTGTATAGGATGAGGTGGAGTAATGTACATGTAATATACAGTGTATAGGATGAGGTGGAGTAATGTACATGTAATATACAGTGTATAGGATGAGGTGGCGTAATGTACATGTAATATACAGTGTATAGGAAGAGGTGGAGTAATGTACATGTAATATACAGTAGATAGGATGAGGTGGAGTAATGTACATGTAATATACAGTGTATAGGATGAGGTGGAGTAATGTACATGTAATATACAGTGTATAGGATGAGGTGGAGTAATGTACATGTAATATACAGTGTATAGGAGGAGGTAGAGTAATGTACATGTAATATACAGTGTATAGGATGAGGTGGAGTAATGTACATGTAATATACAGTGTATAGGAGGAGGTAGAGTAATGTACATGTAATATACAGTGTATAGGAGGAGGTGGAGTAATGTACATGTAATATACATTAGATAGGAGGAGATGGAGTAATGTACATGTAATATACATTAGATAGGAGGAGGTGGAGTAATGTACATGTAGTATACAGTGCATAGGAGGAGGTGGAGTAATGTACATGTAATATACAGTGCATAGGAGGAGGTGGAGTAATGTACATGTAATATACAGTGTATAGGATGAGGTGGAGTAATGTACATGTAATATACAGTGTATAGGATGAGGTGGAGTAATGTACATGTAATATACAGTGTATAGGAGGAGGTAGAGTAATGTACATGTAATATACAGTGTATAGGAGGAGATGGAGTAATGTACATGTAATATACAGTGTATAGGATGAGGTGGAGTAATGTACATGTAATATACAGTGTATAGGATGAGGTGGAGTAATGTACATGTAATATACAGTGTATAGGATGAGATGGAGTAATGTACATGTAATATACAGTGTATAGGATGAGGTGGAGTAATGTACATGTAATATACAGTGTATAGGATGAGGTGGAGTAATGTACATGTAATATACAGTGTATAGGAGGAGATGGAGTAATGTACATGTAATATACAGTGTGTAGGATGAGGTGGAGTAATGTACATGTAATATACAGTGTGTAGGATGAGGTGGAGTAATGTACATGTAATATACAGTGTATAGGATGAGGTGGAGTAATGTACATGTAATATACAGTGTATAGGATGAGGTGGAGTAATGTACATGTAATATACAGTGTATAGGATGAGGTGGAGTATTGTACATGTAATATACAGTGTATAGGATGAGGTGGAGTAATGTACATGTAATATACAGTGTATAGGAGGAGGTGGAGTAATGTACATGTAATATACAGTGTATAGGATGAGGTGGAGTAATGTACATGTAATATACAGTGTATAGGAAGAGGTGGAGTAATGTACATGTAATATACAGTGTATAGGATGAGGTGGAGTAATGTACATGTAATATACAGTGCATAGGAAGAGGTGGAGTAATGTACATGTAATATACAGTGCATAGGAGGAGGTGGAGTAATGTACATGTAATATACAGTGCATAGGAGGAGGTGGAGTAATGTACATGTAATATACAGTGTATAGGATGAGGTGGAGTAATGTACATGTAATATACAGTGTATAGGAGGAGGTGGGGTAATGTACATGTAATATACAGTGTATAGGATGAGGTGGAGTAATGTACATGTAATATACAGTGTATAGGATGAGATGGAGTAATGTACATGTAATATACAGTGTATAGGATGAGGTGGAGTAATGTACATGTAATATACAGTGTATAGGATGAGGTGGAGTAATGTACATGTAATATACAGTGTATAGGAGGAGATGGAGTAATGTACATGTAATATACAGTGTATAGGATGAGATTGAGTAATGTACATGTAATATACAGTGTATAGGATGAGGTGGAGTAATGTACATGTAATATACAGTGTATAGGATGAGGTGGAGTAATGTACATGTAATATACAGTGTATAGGATGAGGTGGAGTAATGTACATGTAATATACAGTGTGTAGGATGAGGTGGAGTAATGTACATGTAATATACAGTGTATAGGATGAGATGGAGTAATGTACATGTAATATACAGTGTATAGGATGAGGTGGAGTAATGTACATGTAATATACAGTGTATAGGATGAGGTGGAGTATTGTACATGTAATATACAGTGTATAGGATGAGGTGGAGTAATGTACATGTAATATACAGTGTATAGGATGAGGTGGAGTAATGTACATGTAATATACAGTGTATAGGAGGAGGTGGAGTAATGTACATGTAATATACAGTGTATAGGATGAGGTGGAGTAATGTACATGTAATATACAGTGTATAGGAAGAGGTGGAGTAATGTACATGTAATATACAGTGTATAGGATGAGGTGGAGTAATGTACATGTAATATACAGTGTATAGGAAGAGGTGGAGTAATGTACATGTAATATACAGTAGATAGGAGGAGGTGGAGTAATGTACATGTAATATACAGTGCATAGGAGGAGGTGGAGTAATGTACATGTAATATACAGTGTATAGGATGAGGTGGAGTAATGTACATGTAATATACAGTGTATAGGATGAGGTGGAGTAATGTACATGTAATATACAGTGTATAGGATGAGGTGGAGTAATGTACATGTAATATACAGTGTATAGGATGAGGTGGAGTAATGTACATGTAATATACAGTGTATAGGAAGAGGTGGAGTAATGTACATGTAATATACAGTGTATAGGATGAGGTGGAGTAATGTACATGTAATATACATTAGATAGGAGGAGGTGGAGTAATGTACATGTAGTATACAGTGCATAGGAGGAGGTGGAGTAATGTACATGTAATATACAGTGCATAGGAGGAGGTGGAGTAATGTACATGTAATATACAGTGTATAGGATGAGGTGGAGTAATGTACATGTAATATACAGTGTATAGGATGAGGTGGAGTAATGTACATGTAGTATACAGTGCATAGGAGGAGGTGGAGTAATGTACATGTAGTATACAGTGCATAGGAGGAGGTGGAGTAATGTACATGTAATATACCGTGCATAGGATGAGGTGGAGTAATGTACATGTAATATACAGTGTATAGGATGAGGTGGAGTAATGTACATGTAATATACAGTGTATAGGATGAGATGGAGTAATGTACATGTAATATACAGTGCATAGGATGAGGTGGAGTAATGTACATGTAATATACAGTGTATAGGATGAGGGGGAGTAATGTACATGTAATATACAGTGTATAGGATGAGGGGGAGTAATGTACATGTAATATACAGTGTATAGGATGAGGTGGAGTAATGTACATGTAATATACAGTGCATAGGATGAGGTGGAGTAATGTACATGTAATATACAGTGCATATGATGAGGTGGAGTAATGTACATGTAATATACAGTGCATAGGATGAGGTGGAGTAATGTACATGTAATATACAGTGCATAGGAGGAGGTGGAGTAATGTACATGTAATATACAGTGTATAGGATGAGGTGGAGTAATGTACATGTAATATACAGTGTATAGGATGAAGTGGAGTAATGTACATGTAATATACAGTGTATAGGAGGAGGTGGAGTAATGTACATGTAATATACAGTGTATAGGAGGAGGTGGAGTAATGTACATGTAATATACAGTGTATAGGATGAGGTGGAGTAATGTACATGTAATATACAGTGTATAGGATGAGGTGGAGTAATGTACATGTAATATACAGTGTATAGGATGAGGTGGAGTAATGTATATGTAATATACAGTGTATAGGAGGAGGTAGAGTAATGTACATGTAATATACAGTGTATAGGATGAGGTGGAGTAATGTACATGTAATATACAGTGTATAGGAGGAGGTGGAGTAATGTACATGTAATATACAGTGTATAGGATGAGGTGGAGTAATGTACATGTAATATACAGTGTATAGGATGAAGTGGAGTAATGTACATGTAATATACAGTGTATAGGATGAGGTGGAGTAATGTACATGTAATATACAGTGTATAGGATGAGGTGGAGTAATGTACATGTAATATACAGTGTATAGGATGAGGTGGAGTAATGTACATGTAATATACAGTGTATAGGAGGAGGTGGAGTAATGTACATGTAATATACAGTGTGTAGGATGAGGTGGAGTAATGTACATGTAATATACAGTGTATAGGATGAGGTGGAGTAATGTACATGTAATATACAGTGCATAGGATGAGGTGGAGTAATGTACATGTAATATACAGTGCATAGGATGAGGTGGAGTAATGTACATGTAATATACAGTGTATAGGAGGAGGTGGAGTAATGTACATGTAATATACAGTGTATAGGATGAGGTGGAGTAATGTACATGTAATATACAGTGCATAGGATGAGGTGGAGTAATGTACATGTAATATACAGTGCATAGGATGAGGTGGAGTAATGTACATGTAATATACAGTGCATAGGATGAGGTGGAGTAATGTACATGTAATATACAGTGCATAGGATGAGGTGGAGTAATGTACATGTAATATACAGTGTATAGGATGAGGTGGAGTAATGTATATGTAATATACAGTGTATAGGATGAGGTGGAGTAATGTACATGTAATATACAGTGTATAGGAAGAGGTGGAGTAATGTACATGTAATATACAGTGTATAGGATGAGGTGGAGTAATGTACATGTAATATACAGTGTATAGGATGAGGCGGAGTAATGTACATGTAATATACAGTGTATAGGAGAAGGTAGAGTAATGTACATGTAATATACAGTGTATAGGAGGAGGTGGAGTAATGTACATGTAATATACAGTGTATAGGAGGAGGTGGAGTAATGTACATGTAATATACAGTGTATAGGATGAGGTGGAGTAATGTACATGTAATATACAGTGTATAGGATAAGGTGGAGTAATGTACATGTAATATACAGTGTATAGGATGAGGTGGAGTAATGTACATGTAATATACAGTGTATAGGATGAGGTGGAGTAATGTACATGTAATATACAGTGTATAGGATGAGGTGGAGTAATGTACATGTAATATACAGTGTATAGGATGAAGTGGAGTAATGTACATGTAATATACAGTGTATAGGATGAGGTGGAGTAATGTACATGTAATATACAGTGTATAGGATGAGGTGGAGTAATGTACATGTAATATACAGTGTATAGGATGAGGTGGAGTAATGTACATGTAATATACAGTGTATAGGATGAGGTAGAGTAATGTACATGTAATATACAGTGTATAGGATGAGGTGGAGTAATGTACATGTAATATACAGTGTATAGGATGAGGTGGAGTAATGTACATGTAATATACAGTGTATAGGATGAGGTGGAGTAATGTACATGTAATATACAGTGTATAGGAGGAGGTGGAGTAATGTACATGTAATATACAGTGTATAGGATGAGGTGGAGTAATGTACATGTAATATACAGTGTATAGGATGAGGTGGAGTAATGTATATGTAATATACAGTGTATAGGAGGAGGTAGAGTAATGTACATGTAATATACAGTGTATAGGATGAGGTGGAGTAATGTACATGTAATATACAGTGTATAGGAGGAGGTGGAGTAATGTACATGTAATATACAGTGTATAGGATGAGGTGGAGTAATGTACATGTAATATACAGTGTATAGGATGAAGTGGAGTAATGTACATGTAATATACAGTGTATAGGATGAGGTGGAGTAATGTACATGTAATATACAGTGTATAGGAGGAGGTGGAGTAATGTACATGTAATATACAGTGTATAGGAGGAGGTAGAGTAATGTACATGTAATATACAGTGTATAGGATAAGGTGGAGTAATGTACATGTAATATACAGTGTATAGGATGAGGTGGAGTAATGTACATGTAATATACAGTGTATAGGATGAGGTGGAGTAATGTACATGTAATATACAGTGTATAGGATGAGGTGGAGTAATGTACATGTAATATACAGTGTATAGGATGAAGTGGAGTAATGTACATGTAATATACAGTGTATAGGATGAGGTGGAGTAATGTACATGTAATATACAGTGTATAGGATGAGGTGGAGTAATGTACATGTAATATACAGTGTATAGGATGAGGTGGAGTAATGTACATGTAATATACAGTGTATAGGATGAGGTAGAGTAATGTACATGTAATATACAGTGTATAGGATGAGGTGGAGTAATGTACATGTAATATACAGTGTATAGGATGAGGTGGAGTAATGTACATGTAATATACAGTGTATAGGATGAGGTGGAGTAATGTACATGTAATATACAGTGTATAGGAGGAGGTGGAGTAATGTACATGTAATATACAGTGTATAGGATGAGGTGGAGTAATGTACATGTAATATACAGTGTATAGGATGAGGTGGAGTAATGTATATGTAATATACAGTGTATAGGAGGAGGTAGAGTAATGTACATGTAATATACAGTGTATAGGATGAGGTGGAGTAATGTACATGTAATATACAGTGTATAGGAGGAGGTGGAGTAATGTACATGTAATATACAGTGTATAGGATGAGGTGGAGTAATGTACATGTAATATACAGTGTATAGGATGAAGTGGAGTAATGTACATGTAATATACAGTGTATAGGATGAGGTGGAGTAATGTACATGTAATATACAGTGTATAGGAGGAGGTGGAGTAATGTACATGTAATATACAGTGTATAGGAGGAGGTAGAGTAATGTACATGTAATATACAGTTTATAGGATGAGGTGGAGTAATGTACATGTAATATACAGTGTATAGGATGAAGTGGAGTAATGTACATGTAATATACAGTGTATAGGATGAGGTGGAGTAATGTACATGTAATATACAGTGTATAGGAGGAGGTGGAGTAATGTACATGTAATATACAGTGTATAGGATGAGGTGGAGTAATGTACATGTAATATACAGTGTATAGGATGAGGTGGAGTAATGTACATGTAATATACAGTGTATAGGATGAGATGGAGTAATGTACATGTAATATACAGTGTATAGGATGAGGGGGAGTAATGTACATGTAATATACAGTGTATAGGATGAGGTGGAGTAATGTACATGTAATATACAGTGTATAGGATGAGGTGGAGTAATGGCACTATGTAGTCTACCCCATACTATTTACTGAATACAATATAATAATGCACGTATGATATACATTGTACATGTACCGGTAGTAGAATTTGTACATATCAGGCTACATTCACACTGATGTATGGAGGACGTATATACAGCCGACGTATATACGGCCGACATATATACGCCCGATATACGTCCCCCATAGACAGCAATGGGCGCACACGTGCAGCACCGTACCGCTCCGTCCTATCTTTGTCAGTAGTACGGCGTCGTGCGCCATAACTTCCTATGGAGAGGGGCGGGGTTGAGCAGCGCTCACCTCCTCCTCCTCTCCCCGTGCACTGCCATAGCCCGCTACGGTACGGTACGGGCGGGCAGCGGCAGTGTGAATGTAGCCTTACACAGTTTACACCAAGGTGGTAAAATAATAAACATGAATTATAATTACATTATACAATAATGTTGTAGTATATACCGGTAGTTTAATAGTTAACACACTCTATATACATCATGCGGTTACTATTTACATATCACACGTAAAGTTTCCCGAAAAACATTGTACAATCAAGTTCATACTGTATACAGTTTAGGGCACGTTGTCTTATAATGCACTTTTTGTATATGTTTTACAGCCTGTCGTAGTATATGCAGTATAATAATTCACACAATATATACAGCATACGGTATATAATGTATACCCTGCGGCAGAGATGGTCTACAACCTTTAGTATTACCTATTCACATATTATACACCACTTACATCGTATCACATCATATCTTCAGATTTAGACCTATAGTATAATGTACTCATGATATATACTATGTAATATAGCTTTCAGTTCGTGCTTGCTAAATCGGTCCCTGTCCCCATGGGGGCTCACAATCTAATCAACCTACCAGTATGTTTTGGAGTGTGGGAGAAAACCGGAGGACCCGGAGGAAACCCCCACATACAAACTCTTTGCAGGTGTTGACCATATATAAAACAGGATAATTAACAAATATTATCAACCTGTAGAGCATTTTATATACAATACTTACATATAATAGCATAGACCACGCTTACGATACCTCATAAATGCATTAGTACAATTTATTTTGTCAAAATGTTGAAAATATCCAATTACAAAAGGCTAATAATAAAACAAATGATATAGTACTACGAGCATTATACGCACGTGTTATCATCATAAGGAGGTCATCCTAATAGGTAGATTTTATATTATAACCAGTTCTTATCATTGTTTTGGGGGCTTTTTTTGAGAGGATTTTTGTCATTTTACACTAAAAACTAAATAAAGTATTAAAAAAAAAAAATCCCATACCTGACAGCAAAAACAAAAAACGGTAAATATAGGAGCTAAGTAGAAACGACAAGATTTTGGCAATTTTAGTAGAGCATGTTCCCTGTGTGTGCTAGGCATGAACTACATACTTTTTTAAGCAGTCCGTTTTTGACCCGTTTAAATTAAGATAATTGGTCAAATCTGTCAAAAACGTGTGCTATCACCCTTATTCACTGACTAAAATGTGATTGCTATAAGTGTTAATTCGGACGACTTTAACCCCTTAACGCTCTGCGCCGTAGCTCTATGGCGCAGGGGTATAGGGGCTGAGTCCTCTTCATACAAGGTTGGGGGTTGTTGCATATTGCAGCTAACCCCCACCGCTAATAACCGCGGTCGGTGCTTGCACCGATCGCGGCTATTAACCCTTTCATTGCCGCCGGCAAAGTCGCCGGCGGCGTTTAAAAGAGCCTGTGGCTCATTGTAATGAATGAGCTGCAAAAATGCCATATATTGCAATACAGAAGTATTGCAGTATATGGTAGGAACGATCTGACCATCTAGGGTTAATGTACCCTAGATGGTCTAAGATATAGTGAAAAAAAAAAGTTTAAAAAAAGTTTAAAAAATAAAAAAAATTAATAAAATATTAAAAATTCAAATCACCCCCCTTTCGCCAGAACTGATATAAAACATAATAAAGAGTAAAAATCACAGACACATTAGGTATTGCCGCGTCCCAAAATGCCCGATCTATCAAAATATAAAAACGGTTACGGCCGGCGGTGACCTCCGAGACGGGAAATGGCGCCCAAATGTCCGAAATGCGACTTTTACACCTTTTTACATCACATAAAAAATGGAATAAAAAATTATCAAAATGTCGCTCAGACATCAAAATGCAGACAATGCAAACGTCGGCTCATTTCGCAAAAAATGACACCTCACACAGCTCCGTGCGCCAAAGTATGAAAAAGATGGCAAAATTTTTTTTTTCTTTTTTGTACACATTCGTTTAATTTTTGAAAATGTATTAAAACACAATAAAACCTGTATAAATTTGGTATCACCGCAATCGCACCGAACCAAAGAATAAAGCTGAGGTGTTATTTGGAGCGCACAGTCAAAGTCGTAAAAACTGAGCCCACAAGAACGTGACGCAAGTGCGTTTTTTTTTTTCAATTTTTCCACATTTGGAATTGTTTTTCAGCTTCGCAGTACACGGCATGTTAAAATAAATAACATTACGGGAAAGTAAAATTTGTTACGCACAAAATAAGCCCTCACACAGGTCTGTACACGGAAAAATGAAAAAGTTATGGATTTTTGAAGGTGGAGAGCGAGAAATGAGCGAAAAAACCCTGCGTCCTTAAGGGGTTAACGACCCTATGTCAGTGAACATTCACGTTGTTTGACCTACAGTCATAACATGGAGTGTACAGAAATATGTCTACATTACAGTAAAGGCTTCAATTATGTCTGTGTTGGAGCCTCCTTTATGATCCTTCATTGCGGAGTCTGTCAAAAATAGGCGAAATTGTGTAGGTATTCTGAGGTAAAATGTTCAACTTTCCGGAAACGGTAAGTAAAATATATGTAAAAAAATTTATCAAAAACCACATCAAAACTGAGTCTGTCAAATATAAATGCACTTCATAAATTATGAAACTACTCCAAAAATGTTATCGAATAAGCGTTAATTTTTTCGTGACACCGTTTTGCTGCGGTTTTCGACATTTTTCTTTTAACTTGTATGTTAAATAAATACTTTCTACTTGTAAAAGGACCAAACCGCACCAAAAATTTTTATCGGAACTGCATCCATTTTTCCGTGACACGGTTTTGATGTGGTTTCTGAAATATTTCTTTCAACTTGCATGCTAAATAAATACGTCCTGCTTGTAAAAATTACGAAACTGCATGAATTCGTGTCACGACACAGTTTTGATGCGGTCTCCGGCGGACATTTTAAATAGGTGCGTTTCATATGGAAAACATCAACGCTGCGCCATAAACCACATCAAAATGGCATTTAGTTTTATCTGTGCCTTTGTGTCCGAATATGTAGGGTATATTCATCGCTCAGTTGTTGTTACGGAGCGGAACGAGCTAAATATATGCATGGAAAGGAGTATATATAGGTTGTAATCAGTTTAGTGCAGAATTATGACTAAACTTAATGATATATAAAAATGAATAAATAAAATTGCACATATTTGCTTCACTTTGCACATAAACTAATATGTAGATTTTATATGTAGTGTTTTTTCTCTCTCACTCCATATATTATATTGCTCTATTATAATAGTTTATTTCAGATACTAAGTTCTCATAAAATGGAGGACAGACACATAGAAATCTCTAGAAAGATAGAAAATCTGAGGTGTTTCTCTTTCCCCTCTCTCCTACGGGCCGTGGGAATATGATGCCCGTCTCCACAGCTATGTGGCAGGCTGTGTATTTGAACTTGAACTTTCGTCTTTCCCCCGTCTCTCCCCTCTCTCGCCATCTTTCCCGCTCTTCCTCCCCTCACAGACAAGATGGCGGCGGCTGCCGGCTTTGCGCATTCATTTGTAATGATCCCTGCAGCTGCTGACGTCGGGTTTCTCACAGATTTCTGGGGTTTTGTGACGCGATTGAGGGATAATCATGTCGTAAGGTGCATGTATGAGGGAGGAGATGAGAGTTTGTGGCTGTGTGTGACGGACATGGTTATACAGCGGGAGAAGAACCTGTGCCTGAAGTGAAAGTTTTATGCCGACGACGATGTGTGGGCGAGAGAATATGGCACTACGTGTATACTTATATTTTTCCAATTGGATCTGTGTGGCCACTTTTAGTATTTGATTGGATGTGATCCAAGTCTGTGTTCACACATTCTGGTTGAATTGCGTTTTGAATGCAATTTTTTGGTGCACCCTCGGGGTGGGGTCACATGAGGTGAGGTGATTTGCCTTAATTACGTTACCTTAACAAAATGCATGTGTTAACTAACATTGAGTTTTGTAAATGCAAATGTTAACAATTTAATTAGGCAAATCTCCACAGGTGTAGTACAATGCAATGAAAACGCAATGTGTGACCGCACCCTTAGGGCGCGTTCACACGTTGCGTTTTGATCGCGTTTGAAACGCACATACAACAGCTGAGGAGAAGTGATTTGCCTAATTATATCACTGTTAGCATTTCCGTTTACAAAATGCATGCGGTTTGTTAACGCATGTGTTAACAAACGTAAACGGTAATGTTATTAGGCAAATTACCTCATCAGCTGTTGTAATGCGTTTCAAACGCAATGAAAACGCGACCAAAGCGCAACGTGTAAACGCGACCTGAGGGTGGTGCCACAAATGGCGTTTCGTACCCGGTTTTGGTCCGTTTTTGAGCAGTCCGTTCAAAAACGCATGCGTCTTTTGAAAACGCATCTTTTTTTTATGGTTCAAAACGCCACGTGTGACACCACCCTATGGCAGCATTCGCACGACCGTTGGGGGACATATATACGTCCCCCATAGGCCGGCAATAGGCGCACAGCGCCGTACGGAGCGGCACACGTGCAGCACTGTTCTGTAACCGGGAAAATGAGAGGACATGTCCTATCTCTCCCTGTAATACGGCGCTGTGCGCCATGTTTCTGTATGGAGAGGGACCTATTGCAGGCAGCGATGTGTGTCCGCCGTACAGGCCACGTTTTTGGACAGTTTTAAAGCATGCGTTTTCAATCCGTTTTTAAAACGCATGTTTACCATGTAGCTGTACGGGCTGAGCCCTCTTCATACACAGGGGTGGGTTTGCTCGGCACCACCATGACCCTGGTCTTGGTACATTTGTGCATCGGGCCTTAATTTATTGTAAACCGCTTGAAATTGATCCACATGAAGTAGCAAGTAGGTGAATATTTATAACAAGAAGGTGGTCAACTTATGAAACACTCGGCCTGTGAACTAACAAACTAACAGCGACCCCCTTGTGGTTTACGCCTCCCCTAGTTGCGAAACGCTTATTTCTTACAATCCCACCGTGAGATCTGATGGCGATGAGGCGAGGCCTGTGAAATTGTTATTGTGGTGGGAAAATTTTTCGGGTCACACGGTTTATTCTTGTATGATTTTTTTTTTTTATCTGGCTACAAAATAATGATTAGGAACATATAGTTGCCAGTTTATCTTTGCCGATGTGCCATCTGTACCACCAATTAGCAACAATTTTAATTTTTTTTTTTTTAAACACTGATTTGGGTAGTGATTTGAAAAATACAGAGTTTAAAGGACATTTACCACCAGCATGAAAGACTGTATGCAAATGAGCCTGAGGGGCTCCATTAACACCTATTGAGACCCTCAGGCTCATTTGCATACAGTACTTTCCTCTGCATAAAAAATACTTTTGGGTGGAAATAACCTTTTGCATCGTCACCTTCTAAACGTCGAAAAGACCTGTGGATTTATTTTGTTTGGCCTGCCCAAATAGATTCATGTCACAGGCCACCCTGGTGCCCCTCACTGGACCCTGAGCTGCTGTGCTTTACTATCGGCGCCCTGCAAACACAGCTGCGGGGTAGCAGAGGAAGTGCCCTTAACGACCTGGCCCTTTTTTTTTTTTTTTTCATTTCCATTTTTCACACCCCACCTTCAAAAATCTGTAACTTTTTTTTATTTTTACACGTAAAGAGGCTCTATCTACTTTATTCTTCGGGTCGGTGTGATCGCAGGGATAACCTATTTGTATAGGTTTTATGTTTTCAAACATTTACAAAAATTAAAACCACCTGCACAAAAAAAAAGTTGCCATCTTCTGGCACCAATTACTTTTTCATACTTTGGTGTACGGAGCTGTGGGTGGTGTCGCTTTGTCGATTTTTGATGACTTTTTCAATGCTACCATTCTTCGGACTGTACGGCCTTTTGATCAATTTTTATAGAATTTTTTTATATTTTTGAGAATGGCAAAAAAGTGCCATTTTTGACTTTGGGGGCGCTATTTTCCGTTACGGGTTAAACGCTGTGAAAAAACGTTATGATATCTTGATAGATCGGGCATTTTCGGACACGGAGATACCGAAATGTGTTTATGATTTTTATTGTTTATTTATATCAGTTCTCGGGAAATTGAATTTTGATGCTTTTACTTTTTATTTACTTTCACTGTTTTTTAGACTCCCTAGGGTATTTTAACCCTAGGTTGTCTGATTGATCCTACCATATACTGCCATACTACAGTATGGCAGTATATAGTATTTTCCTCTTCATTCATTAAAATGTGCAAATCGCACATTCTAATGAATGGGTTAAAACGAGTCATGGAGACCGATCGCCGCTCCCTGATGACGTCACGGGGAGTGACGCTCGTCACCAAGATGTCCGGGGTGGCAATCAACAGGGGGTGCTACCGGTAAGTCTTTTCTGCAATATGCAGCAAAGACTTACCGGCTATGGACTTACCAGCCCGAGAGCCCTCTCCATGCACCCGCACCCGACGCACGCCGTACTATTGCGGCGCACGTCAATAAAGGATTAACGACCACCATAAATAAGACCATACGGCGGTCAATAACAGCAGCTTAGCACCACTTACCATTATGGAGGTCTATCTTTAGAAAGAAGAATCAGTTTAGTATAATTAGGGGCAGCAAGGGACATGAAGCTTCGTTATCGTGATGTCTGTTACTAGGGGAAGGCACAAAAATATTTGGTTGCTGTCTTAAATTTTTTTATTATTTTTATATAATTATCGGGTAGTCTGGAGTATTTCCTAATGAATCACCACAATGGGAAATTCTGTAGTTACCGCTTTCCGTTAGTGGCACAACAGGCTTTTATACCTTCTAGTAGATTGAATTAAAAATTAAAAAAAAAATTCATAGCTACTTAAATTCGTTCACAATCCTTGCTCCAGTATACAACGTCTGTACGGAGTGACGGCTACGTCATCGGTCTCGTCATCTCCGATGGGATCCCAGGTACTTTCCATGGTAAGATTAACTATTATCAGTGTTTAAATGTATGAATACTAGGAAACTTTTTGAAGCTTTTTTTGTTTTTTTTAATTGTCAATATTTGATCTGTACTTTGTATATAAAGCTAAAGGAGAGGTTAGGAAACGAAATTTTTTATAAATTAACTTTCTGCGTTTGATTTTCTGCCCCCCCCTCCTTTCAAAATCCATTACTTTTAAAATTTTGCAGTTTACAGAGACATATGAGGGCTTCTTTACTGCGTTACAAATGTAACTATCTAGTGACAGTATTTAACCCCTTCCCGACGCATGGCGTAATAGTACGGTGGGCGTCGGGTCCCGGCGCATGGAGAGAGCTCATAGGCTGAGTCCTCTCCATAGGGAGCAAAGACTTGACACCTGCGATTGTTGCTTTGCCTGCGGTTTCAAAAAGTTGACGGCACATGGGTGCCCCCCCCCCATCTTTCCAAAGATCGTCGCTCCCCGTGACCTCATTGGGGAGCGGCGTTCCGTTGCCATGACAGCCTCGGATCTTCCGAAAAAAGATCCATTCATTACAATGTGGTAATAGCGCCCAAAATTGAAAATGTAACTTTTTTGCCATTTTGATAAATATAAAAAATTCTATAAAAAGTGATTGAAAGGTCATACAGTCCTAAAAATCTTAGCATTGAAAACGTCATCAAAAGTCGGAAAAAAATGACACCACCCACAGCACCATACAACGAAGTATGAAAAAGTAATTAGCACCAAAAGGTGTAAAAAAAGGTTTTAATTTTTGTAAGTGTATGAAAACATGATAAAACTTATACAAATTTATTATCCCCGTAATCGTACTGATCCAAAGAATAAAGTAGACCTGTCATTTGGGGCGCACAGTGAAAGACGTAAAATCCAAGCCCACAAGAAAACTGCGCAAGTGCGTTTTTTTTTCACCATTTTTACTGCATTTGGAGTTTTTTTCCTGCTTCCCAGTACACAGCCTGGAATATTAAATCCCATCACTATGAAGTGCAAGTTGTTACAAGAAAACAAGCCGTCACACAGCTCTTTACGTATAAAATTAAAAAAAGTTTTAAAGATCTTTGAAGGTGGGGAGTGAAAAATGGAAATGAAAAACTGTTTCATACTTCTGTGTATGGAGCTGGGTAAGGTGTAATTTTTTTGTGGGACGAGCTGACATTCTGAGGACTGTTTGAACTTTTGATCACTTTTTATGCCAATTTGAATTGGATGATTCAGACATTTTGGGTGCGCTTCTTCATTACGGGAATAACTGTTATTATATTCAGTAAAATCCTTCATTTTTGTGTCACAGTGATACCTTGAATGTTTTTGTTTTACGGAAAGGGGTGATTTAACCCCTTCAGGACTCAGCCGTTTTCGATTGTTTATTACTACATTCGTTTTACTCCACTTATTGCTAAAGCAATAACTTTTTTTTTTATTTTTACAGAGATGTATATCTGCGTGCCAAATTGTACTTTTTAGTGGTGCCATTTAATATTCCATGCAATGTACTGGAAAGCTGGAAAAAAAATTCCAAGTGCAGTGCAATTGACAAAAAAAACCTCCCACATTTGTGGCGTTTTCTTGTGGCCTCTGTGTTATTGGGTTTTATTATGCACTCCAACTGACACTTTCTTTTTATTCTTTGGGTCGTTACGATCACAGGGATATCAGATATAGGTTTCATTAGATTTTTTTTTTTTTTAAATTCAAATCATTTGTACATAAAAAATATTTTCAATTTTGCCCAATAACTTTTTCACACTTTGGTATACGGAGCTATGTAAGTATGTATTTTTTGCAGTATGTGCTGGTGTATTAATTTATATCAATTTGGGACCTATATGAGTGTTTGATCAAATATTTATGGATGGAAAAGTGGGGGGGGGGGTCAAATGGCCATCCAAGATGGAATGGTAAGTTTACTGCCGCGATCGGTGTCTGCACTGACCACGGCAGTAACCAGCAAGTGTCAGCTGTATTATAAAGCTGACACCCGCTGTGTATGGAGAGAGCTCAGCTTATGTCCAGAAGTTTGTGTCGCATGAAGAATTATGCACAATTGACACAGAAATGTCACGTGCGAGGTGCGGACACTTCTCAGTCCAACAGAAAAGTGGCGCAAGGACCTTAGTAAATGTAGGCCAATATTTCTTCATGTTTTGATCGGTGACGCATTCCTTGCCCTTTTTAGAAAGGCGTCGAGGATAATAAGTGCCGGTTCTTGTGATATTCTCTGCGCGATGCATAATTTATACCACTCTTCTTATGGAGACCTTGATGGCGTCTCGTAATTGAACAATTTTATATTTCATTCCCAATGCCCCGACTTGCCATTCAGAGGCCGCAAATCAGCACTTATCTGTTTTAGAGAAAATGTAGATTTTTTTTTTTTTTTTTCTTGCCAAGGCTGCATATTTTTTTTTCATGTAATAACGTAAAAAGAAAACAAACATCCTGGGAAAATCTATAAGGAAATAGAAATGTGCAGAGCTGACAGCAAAAGTAAGTTTCATTTCTCTCTAAAGCGATGAGAAGTAGCAGAAATAGTGACATCAAAGGTATATAAAAACCTATACCGTATTTTTCGGACTATAAGGCACACAAAAAATCCTTTGATTTTCTCAGAAATCAAAGGTGCGCCTTATAGTCCAGTGCGCCTTATATATGAACCGTACTTACAGACAACAGCTGCCTTGTACTGTGCACAGGTCTGCCACCTGCTGGTCATTCATCCTTATAATCAGGTGCGCCTTATAGTCCAGTGCGCCTTATATATATGAACCTAGACATTTTAGCAGGCATTTATTGATGGTTCGCCTTATACTCCGGTGCGCCTTATAGTCCGAAAAATACTGTATATATTTACTGAAGGGGCCGTACTTTAAAGAGAACCATGGACCCCAAGTATTCGGAAAAAAATTCCGGGAGTTTTTGATGATCATTAAATGGAAAACTTGTAAAGCTCTTTACTCAGATTTCCTTTAACCTCTCAGATCTTCCCACAAGGTAAAACAATCATCAAAATCCATCATGATAAACGAGGGGTTTATCAATTACTTGAGGCTAATTCACACTCAATTTTGGCACGAAAAATCCCCCGAAATATTTTGCTAGATGATCTGACCTTTTTTAATGCTACCAATTGGAGGACTGTGCAACGTTTTTGATCACTTTTTATTACAATTTTTTGTATAAAATGGTGTAAAAGTGGCGTGTTTCACATTTGGGCACTATTTTCGTTATGGGGTTCACTGCCGGGAATAACCGTTTTTATATTTTGAATGGGCATTTTGGGACGCGGCGATACCTAACATGTTTGTGATTTTTACTGTTTATTTAGTTTTATTTATATTTTCAGAGGTTTTTTAATTAATTTTTTTTTTTAACTTCTCCAGAAGTCTTACAGCCTCGGGTCTGAGGAAGACCCGAGGCTGTCATGGTGACTGATCGCCGCTCCTTAATGACGTAACTGGAGCAGCGATCTCAACAAAGATGGTGGCGCCCAAGGACAGTTGTCTTCTTAATGCTGCCGGTGGTGATCAAGGGGACAATGAGCCCTCTTCATGCATGCTTAGTAGCTCTATGCTGTACACAGAGCGTGAAGGAGATTAAGGGTATATTGATTCCATTTTGGACATGGAGATCATGAATCAAGATCTGCATTCAAAAACCCAACATTTTGGAAGTGGAATACGACTGATTTTCTGGTGTAAAATCCAGAGTCAAATTCTTGTTTTTAGGTGTCCTCTTTAGACAGAGCACACAGTTTTCATGTTCCTTATTGAACCACTATAGTACTAGACACATGGTCTCGGTCCGCATATGAGGCGGTACAGGCAGTCCCCGGGTTACGTACAAGATAGGGACTGGAGGGTTGTACTTAAGTTGAATTTGTATGTAAGTCGGGTTGCTGGTAACTAAGGATGCATTAGCTGGTGCGCTCTCACGCTTCCTTAGTTACCAGCCAGTGCACTAGAAGCCGGAGATTCCAGGTAACTAAGGAAGCGTGAGATCGCACCAGCTAATGCATCCTTAGTTACCAGCAACCCGACTTACATACCAGCAACCCGACTTAAGTTGAATTTGTATGTAAGTCGGGTTGCTGTTAACTAAGGATGCATTAGCTGGTGCGATCTCACGCTTCCTTAGTTACCTGGAATCTCCGGCTTCTAGTGCACTGGCTGGTAACTAAGGAAGCGTGAGAGCGCACCAGCTAATGCATCCTTAGTTACCTGAACCCCCGATACTGCCGGCAATTACTTACTTTATACATCGGCAACGGATTGTGCTCCCCGTCACCTCCATGGCCCGCTCCATCCTCTCGCTCCGCCCAACGATCCCCGTCACCTCCACGGCCCGCACCAGCCTCTCTCTCCGCCCAACGATCCCAGTCACCTCCATGGACCTCTCCAGCCTCTCGCTCCGCCCAACGATCCCCGTCACCTCCACGGCCCGCTCCAGCCTCTCTCTCCGCCCAACGATCCCCGTCACCTCCATGGACCTCTCCAGCCTCTCGCTCCGCCCAACGATCCCCGTCACCTCCACGGCCCGCTCCAGCCTCTCTCTCCGCCCAACGATCCCCGTCACCTCCACGGCCCGCCCAATGAGGAGGCGCAGCGCTATTGTAACCCGGAAGTGGACTCCGCATGCGCGGGGTGCCGAGTGGCCCGTTCGTATCTACGGGTTGTCCGTAACTCGAAACGCCGTAAGTCGGGGACTGCCTGTATTTCGACAATAAATCAACAATAAATTTTATTGAAGGGAACTTAGAGAGACAGTCTGTGCAAGAAACAAAGCACAAGCAGGTTAATCACGAAGGATCGAGTAAGGGAGACCGGGCATTCGTAGATAGTTGTATACAGTCCACTAGTAGCAGAGTCATATCTCTATTGGGGAAATAGGTATAAACGTCAACATCATGAGTATATGAGTGAATAGGAATGAGGATCAGGCGATGTGTCTATACAATTCACAGTATAACACAACAAAAAAAGCATAATAAACAAAAAAAATACAACAATACCAGCACCTCGGGGTCCACAATTACAATCCACAACGGAACAGTGGGTGACAGACTGCGATTCATAGAATCCATTATATAGACATGCGGTAAGACATGTGATCGTACCAAACCAAAGAATAAAGTAGACGCATCATTTAGAGCGCAGAGTGAAAGTCGTAAAAAGTGAGCCCAAAAGAATGTCGATTCCAGCCCTCTGTCCCAAGTACAGGCGGCCCCCTACTTAAGGACACACGACTTACAGACGACCCATAGTTACAGACGGACCCCTCTGGCCACTGTGACCTCTGTTGAAGCTCTCTGGAAGCTTTACCATAGTCCCAGACTGCAATGATCAGCTGTAAAGTGTCTGTAATGAAGCTTTATTGACAATCCTTGGTCCAATTACATAAAAAAAATGTTAAAACTCCAATTGTCACTGGGGCAAAAATAAAATTTTATCTGGAGCTGCAATTATAAAATATACAATTTCGACTTACATACAAATTCAACTTAAGAACAAACCTATGGACCCTATCTTGCATGTAACCCGGGGACTGCCTGTATTATGAAACTTCTTTTCGTTCTATGGATACAGTAGTGTTAACCGACTTGATCCAGTCACGGACGGTAGGGGGGTGGGCAGCCATCCCGATCTAGTGACTGTCTTTCTGACACAATACAGGGTTTCGTTAAGAAAAAGCTAGTTCCACAATCAGACTGGAAGAGCTCTGGGTCGAACTGCAGGAGGCATATTTGCGGGTCTTCAGGAACTACCACACCCATCCTGTGGGGGGGGGGGTATTTAATATTTCTGTGCATACTGAAAAACGATAAATCCCGGGGTAATTTGACTGTATAGCTGATGACAGGTTCCCTTTAATGTAGAAAGCACACAGTAATATAAAACTCAGTCCATTTTAACATAAGCCTTCCAAACGTGCAGCTTAATATCCAGCAGCCATGTGATATATACGAGGGAGTGCAGGTTTGGCAGGGGAGCAGCGCTGTGTCACTTTTCATAAGGTCTCTGATGGTTTCATGACTCAAAGAAATTATTGAAATTCTGGGTTTTCATCATTCCCATGAAGACCAGATTCTTATATATACTCAGGATAACAAAATAACACAATCTCTTTCACTGTTAATAACAAAAATACAGCATTTCACAGATATAAGTCCAACTCGTCCTGGTGTATACAATTTCAGTTGCTACTGGTTCCGACAATCTCTTACTTTAGGGTCGGCAGACATATCGGGGCACATTTACTAAGGGCCGTGCACTAGTTTTCTGTTGGACATTGCACAGGTATTTGAGAAGTGTCCACACATTTGTACACAACCCTTTTATGTTGCGGCTGCACTTAGTCATCATGCCACACAAAAATTTAGGGGACGTTCCAGTGCTCAGTCGGACCGTTTGTCTTTTTCTGGGATTGTACGGCTTAGACAGGTGCCTGCACTGGGATTGTATCACACGCTGCCGGCTTGCATGCGACATAAATCGGGGGGCGTGCCGTCAGACGAACCGACTGATTCGAACAGTGGAAATGTAAGTAAATGTGCCCCATAGACTTCCTGCCGGGTAACGGCAGCATTGTGAGGAGAGTAAAACTACAAGCTACTGGCAGATAAGATCTTTATCCAGGGGAGGGGGACACATCAGATCTGACAGTATGTTGTGGCAGAGCAGAGATGTAGCAGTGCTGAGAATGTTATATGCATCTCATGGATCTCATCATCTCCGATCTGTCTCAGCTCTCCTTCTGTGTGTCAGATAGCAGTCTTCAGAAGCTAAATGAAAGTGTATATAAACCTTGTTCCCTGATCATCTAAGCACATTGTCAGCACACACCATTTCATAGCACAGAGAGATCATGAAGTGTCTACTTAGAGGCTCCCCGCTCACACTCTGGAATCGTACACTGACCATCACGGAGTGATAGGAGCTAATAAAAATATAAAATAAAATTGCAAAATAAGGGTTTAAAAATGATCTTTATTGTGTAAACTTTACTAGGGGATTGAAATTTGAGAATTTTCTTTCATGGGCAAAACCCTTTGGGCTATTGGGAAGGGAAGGGCTAACCAATATACTGCCCTTCCAGCTGTTTGTAATTGATGGGATCCATCCAAAGAGATATAATTGGGGCCCATATCATATGGATATGTGTACAGTTTTAGGACATGGAAGACGTTTTTGATGTAGCGTACAATATTATTCCCCCTGAAAAGTTGAGTTGGTGGAAAATAACGATGACGGAACAGTGTATGCTTTTTAGGTGTTGGAGTCTGTAGGTCTTGTAAACTAATTATTAAACCGTTAACGGAAAAAAGTATTCAGCCCTCTAATAAGTCAATAATTTTTGCCTGGTTTACAAGAGATGCTTTGAGCTCATGCCTATTACTGTGTGAAGTCATAATACAACGCACATCGAGCCGTACTTTATCTTCACGTGGCACCAGTTTTATCAAGGGGACAGACTGGTGTCTGTTGGACTCTGTATAAAACCATCCACAATCACAATCCACTACAATAATAATTCTTTATATTTATTGTATATTTATAATAATTCTATTATATTTATATAGCGCACACAGATTTTTGCCAAATCGGTCCCTGTCCACAATGGGGCTCACAATCTAAGCAACCTACCAGTATGTTTTGGAGTGTGGGAAAAAACCCACGCAAACATGGAGAGAACATACAAACTTTGCAGATGTTGAACCTGGGACATGAACCCAGGTCCCCAGCACTGCAAGGCTGTAATGCTAACCACTGAGCCACTAGGCCCCACATTCTGCCACTGACCACCTCTCTGTGGTGTCAACTATTGATGCATTTGCTCCGATTTCTGTTGGCAAAATGTGAACATGTGATGCTGGTTTCCACCAGTCTTCCAAGTAACCTTTTTGTAATTTATTTTTTTGTTCCTTTAGATCCACAGGACATGAATATTCAACAGTGATCTACTGACCCATATGAATGAAATATGGTAATATATTTATGGAAAGTCTTCAATCGACAATAAAAGGTGAGTATAGAATAGTGGAGAGGTAGTCGTCTTCTATCTCTGGTCCACAGAAGTATACACTGACGTTGAGTTCACAGGCGGAAGTCGCGGCGTGATTCCAAATTAATTTATGACAGATACCACCAGTATCTGACCGACCTTCGATGACTTATAGAATGGGTCAGATCCTGTCGCGGTTTTGAGACTGATGACGGTTTCTCCGAAGTCATATTGATCTGGTGACCCAAATAATGTTTTGGGATTCCTCCATTGTACTCCAGTAGTACTTGCGACAGCTTTCCCTCGTGCTACGGCGACATGGCCTCATAGTTAATGGGAAGGTTGGGGGCTGGGATGTCCTGTCCCCTCGAGTCAGGTGAAGTAATTGGTTTAGTTTACCCAATGTGTACCTGATTTGATGAAATAAAAGTTTTTGATGACCATAGTCCTTTTGCCATGTTGGTGTCATGTTTATTGTGTCGGTTTTTATTTTTTCATGTATTCTTTCGTAAACAATACCATTTCGATAAAATATGAAGAGAATATTTTGGTATTCCTGCGAGGGAAAAACTTGAATGTAGTCGTCTACTTGGGACCAGTTTCCTTCCTTCCTAAGCTAACACAGCTTCAGACCGGTAAAGTGAGGACAAGATCAGTGATGCCCTTTCATCAGTTCCAGACACAAATACCACAAGTGCTAAGATATCCAGAAATTTATTGCATGTTTTCAGCTTGAAAACATGGCTCTCTTCCACCCTTTTTTTTTAGGAGTCATATTTTCCATGTTTCTTATCTAAATAATTGATGGTAAAATCAGAAACTGGTTGACACAGCGAATGGAATGTTTCTACGAGTTCCTCTTGGTTTCTTTCGGAGGCGATCAGAAGGTGCCTAACTGTGCATTTTGGATCTAGAATGCAGCTAAACTGTGAAGTTCTGAAGACTTATAGAATCCTTATTAGAATTCCAAACTTATTGACCATGTGCAAGAGAAAAATGTTAGCCGATTTGTCAATATTTGTTTGGATTGGAAGATGAACTTATCGGATAGAGATCTAATCATCGGAGAGATGACATTTGCCGAAGACGAGTGTTCCGATTATGTGAGAGAAAGTGACTTGTTAACCTTTGTGATAATGTTTCACAGCAGAGAAGGCTGGAAAAAGACCCAAGTCCATCAAGCCCAACTTATGTTAGGACAGAACTTTATGATAGGTGTAGGAAAGTAAATACAGAGATCACTGACGATCTTCTGAATCTTTTATTGACCTTGTCCAGACGAAGGGGCATGTACTAAGGTGATTGTTTGGGGGGGTTGGGGGCTGGGTTCTCTGCTTTCTGTCGACACCTACCAAAACTTCTGACGTGTCACTTTCACATTTCAATAATGAAGGAGTAAAAACCCCTTTGCAGTGAAACTAAACAGCTCGGAGTCTATACTTCTTTGATTTACTACTACATCAGTGATGGCAAACCTTTTAGAGACCGAGTGCCCAAACTACAACCAAGACCCACTTATTTATCGCAAAGTGCCAACACAGAAATTTCATTTGTGATTTATACTCCCTTCTCTGTCACAGCTTTCATTCGTATGAGCCCCCTGAGGACATCAATAAAGCAGAAAATAGAAGAAATTTGGGTGATCATTGTAGCTTCCCTCCAGGGTCCCCTAAACAGGAAGAATTGTCAGGGCCGGAGAAGGAGCTACAATGATAACCCAGATATGTCCACACCTTCCCACTCCTCCAGTAGTCCCAGGTAGCCCTGTCACTTTAAAATAGCTCTGTGCACAGCAAGTCCTGGGCTGTCTGGGACTGCAGGAAGATACCTGGAGTCATCTCTGGTGATGGCCTGAGTGCCCACAGAAAGGGCTCTAAGTGCCACCTCTGGCACCCGTGCCATAGGTTCGCCACCACTGTACTAGATCCATTGGTTGGACGCCACTGATGGTGATAGTGGGGACATTCATTATTAACTTTCAGATAGAAAACTGCCATATTTAAGTGTCAGTGCCACAATATTGGTGCTTCCCCCCCCCCCCCAACAATCACAAATTATAATTTTTTTGGAGGCTGCTTGGGAATCTGACACTTTTCCAGAACATCTAGTTTTCCGACAATTCTTTGGGCACAATTTTTGGCGCAGACTTCAAGCTGCAAAAAGCTGCTCTACGGAGTTCAATTTCACCTTCATCAATGTTGAGACAGTTCTAACCCTTTTGAGTCCTGCGCTACTTCATTAACCCCAGCAATCTAATATCCCAGTGAAAATTATAGCCAGATCCTGCGCCAAATTTATTGATAAATTGGCAAATTGATAAATGCCCCACAGTACGTTTACTGATAAAGAAGCCACCCAAATGTCACCCCGTTAGGAATAATTGGGAAGACGCGGCTTTTGATACACAAAAAGAATATGTAATTGTTTAACAGTATAATTTGATACCTCAGTCTAGATATTTGGACTACAAGACTTTCCAATTGTGGAGTCTCGTAACACTCGTTGAGTTTCTTGGGTTGGGTTTGAGCTCCTAAATAAAGAAGTCATGTGTCTAATTTGTGACAGTGAAGATGAACATCCATTCCCAAGAAGGGACTTTATAAAGATGTTTTTTGTGACTCGAGTTTGCCAGGGGCCATAACGCAAACTCGCCTGTGAAATCTGAAATTTAAAAGTCGCCGCAGCAACACGATCACCGAAGACACAGACTTTGCTGGGAATGTGGCCAGAGCCATGAGCGAAATTGAAGGAAAAGACCAGCTGCAGCCAAAATATCTGATGTTTCACAGGACCTGAAGCTGCTTGCCTCTACTACGTGAGAAGAGGAACGCACGAAAATGACTACCTAGCTACTGGAACAAGACTGAAGATCAGCTGGTTTTTGTTCTTCACAAAATATCATATTATATGATTCCAATAAGACGCGTTACATCTCGTCAGTGTGTATGACCTTGCGTAATCTGGTCCAACGTCAACCTTTGCATTTGCCAGGATCCCGAATTGTTAGCTCAAGATCATATACAGAAAAGTGAGTTCTTTGTCCTCACAATAGTGATGGATCGATGGCAGTAGCTGTGAATTTAGTAATAGCGTTGTCAGGAATGGTGCCAAGGATTGTCACCAGGAGAATATTCAAAATGTTGAAAGGCTCTAGGATAAGGATTTGTATTCAGAAATGTAGCCAAGGGTCAAAGTTGGACATAGAATAAGAGGTACCAGACAAAATATCCAAGGGCTGAAGCAGATAGAATATTCGGGAACCAGACTTCACTTGGGATAAGACTCAGTCGAGAGTCAATTCTGACAATGAGTAGCTGGACATCAAGGCAGGCATTTCCGGAAAATCCATGTTTAGGTAGCCTAAAATTTTATTAAGGCCTTAACGACTCGATGCCATGTTAGATCCGATACAGCAGAGCCATAGCATAAACAAGAAGATCTGCTGTGAAGACTGAGACACAGATTTGGGTGTGCCAAAAGTTCCCTCCTATCAACCAAAGTGGAGGGCTTTTCTATGGCGATACCGAAAATGTGCCATGTCACATTGCCATGAATAAAAGTATTCCAAAAGTAAATGTCTGGTAACTTACACAAAGTAACAACTATATGGAAAAAGTGGAAAACATTAAAGGGACAGAAGGACCCCAAGCCCTTAAAGGGACTTTGTCCATTTACCCCATTGAACCACCAGTTCCATAACGTAGGGTATGAAATGTCCTTTTGTACAATTCCCTTATATGTGATATCTCTCCCGTTAACCTATAAAAAAAAACTTGTCCATACTCGTGCAAATGAGCTGAG
Source organism: Engystomops pustulosus (assembly GCF_040894005.1). Classification (NCBI taxonomy): domain Eukaryota; kingdom Metazoa; phylum Chordata; class Amphibia; order Anura; family Leptodactylidae; genus Engystomops; species Engystomops pustulosus. Next base: position 15,904,824 of record NC_092414.1, read on the forward strand.
AAGAGTCAAGGTTAGAGGCTGCATGGGGGAATGTTATGCCCTTATTTTTCTAGAAGAATACTAGTCAAGACGAGGAATACAAAACTACGACAATTTTGATGGATACTTGACGGCCCAGATACCCACACCCTATAGGTGGAGGCTTACCTGCGGTACTCTTTGTACAAAGCCTTGAATTCTTTCTGAAGTTTCGGCTGCCCGACAGTCAGATTTTGTGTGCCGGATTGGCACTCGATACAAGACACAGTAAAACCAGGAGATGGACTGGATCAGCCGATTTTTGTAGGCCTTATTTTGTCTCTGTAGCACCCTACAATCTCATCTTTCGGGTAACCCTTTGTGGTTCTCTGAGCGACAGAGAAACATGCAGTTAAAGACATAAGTGGGAACTGGATCTTTATATGCAGCTCACATTCACAACTATGTTTTAAACTTTCCATATCTCCAGTTCTGTTGTAATCTGAAAGATAAGCTTTTCTATTTGACACCAAAAACATGTACTATAGAGCCCAAGATAGGTGTGTCTAAAGTGATGCCCCCCCTCTAGCCTCTAAACTTCACTCCTCTCAGACAAATATGACTCTTCTCTGCTTATTTCTACATGCCTTTGGAGAAATTTTTTTTTATAGGTAAACGAACGAGATTTCCCATTGATGAGGGAATTCTAGAAAGGATATTCCATACCCTACCAGAGGGGACAAGTGGTTTAATAAGGGGGGCAATCATATGACCTTTTTTAAGACCGCCATGTTTAGTTGGCCATGAGGTCACCTTCTGGCTTGAAGGCACACTCTTGGAAGGTGAGGCTAATAAAGAAGGTGAACCTCAATCTAACGCTTTGACGAGCCCATTTCAGAGACAAAAATGTTACAAAATTTGAAAGGTAAGTGATAGGACATCTCAGGAAAGGGACAGAAAGACATGTTGAGTTGGCCTATTTGGTCATCATCTAGCTTGAAGGCACAGTATCTTACTCTATGTTCACCTTGCAAATCTAAACCATCGAAGACCATTCTAGGGACCAAATTTTTCCTAAAATTTTGAAGGTAAGTGGTATAGCATCTCATGATCAATGTATGGCCATCGTTAGAAGCCTGTAGGTTGCCATTTCTTAACATCTAGCACATTACACACATACTTGGACGTGATCACATTCTTTTTGAGTACAGTATTTTTCGGACTATAAGGCGCACCGGAGTATAAGGCGCACCATCAATAAATGCCTAGGTTCATATATAAGGCGCACTGGACTATAAGGCGCACCTTTGATTTCTGAGAAAATCAAAGGATTTTGAAAAATACGGTAATTTAAGTAGTGGGACCACAATCGAGACAAGTCCATGTAGCAGAACACGTGTCCCTCACATTTGAACCTCAACATTTCCCTGAAAAGTTTATGCACCATTCGTGGAACACGATTTTTTCGTTGCAACCTTGTCCTCAGACGACCAGGTAATAAGACTGATGTATCACATCAAATATTTACAACCAATGTTTCATTGTGGTCTAGGTAGAAAATCTACATTTTATCGTTGCGCCCCATAAAGTTGTATTTGACCCCCGTCACTTTTCGAGACTCCTGGAAGGCTCTTTGGTCGGTGAGCGGTATAATAGACGGGTCTGAGAGCATCTGACTATGGAGATGGAGAGGTTGCCCCTCTTCACGATGCCGGATTCCTATCACATCTGTGGCTGTCTGCCTTTTATGCTTCTTTTCATGTGTTTCGAGACTGTTAGTGACTTGGGTATCAATTATGCCAGACAATTAGACTAATTACTACCAGACGCCACGTCTAGAGTCTAAAGCAAGTTTTCACCAGCAGAGAGGGGGGATTACACATCTTAGGAGTTCTAGAATGCTGCGATGACACCTGAGTTCATGTAAAGATATTTTAAGAGAATGTCCACCTACGTAAGATACAGTGGGGGGGATTTATCATACACTGGTGTATGGCGTGAACACCGCCACCCTCTGGCTCCGGCCTGGTGTATAATTGAGCTATAGTGTACACCATTTCCTGGAGCAGGCTATGGTTAGTGTGCAGGAACTTCCCGCAGTGGCCCACTCTGCTGTAGGGCACACACGGTCCATGGTGTGGAGGTGGCGTTATATTTGTTTTTTTTTCCTTGGGGTTGCACTTTTTTTTTTATTAATAAGGATTTAATATTACATTTTTCCCAGCTTGAGATCTATTTTGCATATACCTTCAAAAACAGCGCCACACCCGTCTATAGGTTATACATGGTATTGCAGTCCGGACTTAGTCACATCAATGGAGCTGTAGACAAATACCATGCATAACCTGCCGACAGGTGTGGCCTTCTATAAGAAGAAGTTAGGTTTTTTAAAAAATGTTTTACATTCTGAACAACCACCTTGAGGGCATTGACAAACTTTTGCTTTACATGAAGTTAAGTTTCTATTTCATCCATTAACACATTCATACCAAGAGTATAATAATAAATATATAATACTGTATATACTCGAGTATAAGCCGACCCGAGTATAAGCCGAGACCCCTAATTTTACCACCACTGGGAAAACCTATTGACTCAAGTATAAGCCGAGGGTGTAGTAAACAGCTAGCCAGCCCCCATGTAGTATACAGCTTCCCCAAGTAGTATACAGCCTGCCCCATGTAGTATACAGCCAGCCCCCATGTAGTATACAGCCAGCCCCAAGTAGTATACAGCAAGCCTCAAGTAGTATACAGCCAGCCCCCATTTAGTGTACAGCCAGACCATATAATATACAGCCAGCCCCCATGTAGTATACAGCCTGCCCCCATGTAGTATACAGCCAGCCCCAAGTAGTATACAGCAAGCCTCAAGTAGTATACAGCCAGCCCCCATTTAGTGTACAGCCAGACCATATAATATACAGCCAGCCCCCATGTAGTATACAGCCTGCCCCCATGTAGTATACAGCCAGCCCCCATGTAGTATACAGCCAGCCCCAAGTAGTATACAGCAAGCCTCAAGAAGTATACAGCCAGCCCCCATTTAGTGTACAGCCAGACCATATAATATACAGCCAGCCCCCATGTAGTATACAGCCAGCCCCCATGTAGTGTACAGCCAGACCATATAATATACAGCCAGCCTCCATGTAGTATACAGCCAGCCGCCATGTAGTGTACAGCCAGACCATATAATATACAGCAAGCCTCCATGTAGTATACAGCCAGCCCCCTGTCAAAAAAAACCCCAAACTTAATACTCACCCTCCGGTGTCCGGATTGTTGCCGCGGGTCCCGATCTTCAGCGCAAGGCTCCCAATCTTTGGCGTGGGTCCCGGTGGCTCCTCTTCTCTTTTCTTTCTTCTTTCGCCGGCAGATGGCATGGCCGCATGACGTCATCAGCCGTGACACCGCCGCATTATAGTGTGCGCCCGGACGCGACTCTGCCGGTGAGAGAAGAGAGAAGAGGAGCCGCCGGGACCCGTGCTGAAGATCAGGAGCCACGCGCTGAAGATCGGACCTGCGCCAACGATCCAGACGCCGTAGGGTGAGTATTAAGTTTGTTATTTTTTACTTGACTCGTGTATAAGCCGAGGTGAGTTTGTTGTGCTGAAAAACTCGGCTTATACACGAGTATATACGGTAAATTATATTACAACACCCTTTCACAATCCATAGAATATTTTAGGTTTAGGCATGCCGAAAGGTGGGTGAGGCATCTCTAAATTTGCAAACGAGCTTTCCCACCAATCGGTATGTATATGTTTAGGAAAGTATAGGTTTAGGGGTATATTTACACTAACATGGTGACAAAAACGCTACACAAATCTATACTGGGTGGATTTCTTCACAAAGTGGCGCAGAGGAAAAGGTTGTGTAGGAACTTGGCCGGACTGTAAAGTATCAGCGACACCTGCTGGAAGAAAATTCACTACAAGGTGGAAAAAACGCAAAAGGACATCAGAGAACCTAGAAAAGATTACAGTTTAGACAAAACATAAATAAAAATATTCCAGCGGATCCCTAAGGGAGCGATTACATAGTGAGCTTGAACGTACCGTAAGGGGGGCAGTTCACATGACGTTTTTGTCAGGCAATATGAAACTAAATTGCACTCCTATTGGAATTAATGGGAAGGGATGTGCCGCCATTTGCAATATAGGGAATTTTGGTCAAGTAACAACACACAATTTTGACATTTTATTTGATCCAGATTTTCCGACTGTGAAAGGCTCCGTAGCCTTCCTGCACCGTAGCCCTACACCAACACTGAGTAGGGCACCCTATAAGCCCTCCAGATATATCTTCATGTTTCTAAAAAATCTGGGAAAAATTAACTTTTCACTAGTTTAACTTTATGCAAATTAGATTTTCAGGGCACTGGGGGCGTGGCCATGTCTACAGACGCACCTTTTTCTATGCTGCTTGTCACTACACAGCGATATCCGTGTACATAGTGATTGATACCCACAGTTTAAAGAAAGAGTATGTTAATACAGAACAGGAGAAGTCCCAATTGCTAATATGGAGGCGAGGACCTCTTCCTTGGATTTTCGTGGACAACCCCTCCAATGTACACATATGTATGTGAAAGGACTGACTGGTCATCTTTATTATGGCCTGACAGACCTGTTTCCTCATCCCTCACACATCAACATGTGATAATATTACAGATTTTATAAAATTCCTCACAATTTGGGCCCAAGATTCGGGTTATTACATTCTGGGGCCTAGTACATTCTCTAAAGCCTGAGTCTTGTGAGGCGTTTCTATGATAAAATCTCCGCTCGGACTCTGCTGCCATCTGGTGGACATTCACAACTATTACCAGTGGCCATTGTGCACAGAAATTTCGATTTCCTCTCCTTTTAACCCCTTATGGTTGACTTTTCTTTTTCTTTTTTTTTTTCTTTCAGTTTTTGCCGTGGCGGCCATTTTGAAGATGGCAATTTTGGATCCAATTTTTTTTTAATCAATTAAAACGGCGTCATGTAACACATCAAACATATTGAGAATTTCACAAGAAAAACAATGGTGTGCTTGGTTTTAAAGTAACTTTATTCTATCATGAGTTATTTATCATTTCAAAGTGCTGCCCATTGTGTTGGATACCACCAAAATCGCCTATATAATAATTTACTTCTGTACGCAGAGATGTGTATTAAAGGGTATGGGGCACATAGACATTACATTAAGATGAAATATAGCCCAGTGGATTTAGGAGTCGTCTTGTAGGATAGGACATCCTATGACCTATGTTACCCTCATCCAAACAATATACCGCATAGGAGAAATGCCACACAAGCCAAAAAAAAGCGTACTTACCTTGCTCCAACTCCCAGTTCCTGTGTCACTCCTGTCCAGAAGTTCCAGGGGGTCATGGGAACCACTAGCACCAATGAGCGGCATCCTTCGCTTAAAGGGTTTTTCCAGAAATTCTGGATGGGGTGGGATTGTAAAAGAGGAAGAGAACGCATTTTCTTTGCTTTACCTCCTGGTTTCTGTGTCGTGGCAGAAGATTCTAGTGATTATGGGACCCACTTCAGCCAATAAGTGTCCTCCTTGGCTAAAAGGGGCTTTTCAGGAATTCTGGAAAAGCCCATAGGGGCAATTGTAGCAGGCCAAAATAACATTGTCCCAGATTATACCCAGGTATAGTCTGGTCTAGGCCTCAGTATACCCCGGGTCTATAAAATAGCCAAGGCCAAACTATACCCTTTCAGTCCAGATTATACCCCTTATGTGGGTATATTCTGGCCCAGGCCACAGCACACCCCAGGGGATAATCTCTATATCAGAGGGTGTAAAATAACAAAGGCCAGACTATATCCTCCAGGCCATGATCATATCAATTCATATCATTTTTATAAATTAAAGTTTACATCTTCGGTTATGTAGTACCTACAAACATGATTCTGGTGTCACTTTTAAGATAAGAATCTTATCTTTCAGATCTCATCTTGTGGTTCTCTGTGCTACAGAACCAGAGAAAAAGACATAGGTGGGAACTGGACCTTTACATGTAGCTTGCATTTCCAACTGGGCAGATTTATCAAGTGTCTGAAAGTCAGAATATTTCTAGTTGCCCATGGCAACCAAATCCCCTTTAAAATATTCATGAGCACTGGTAAAATGAAAGCTGAGGTTTGGTTGCTATGGGCAACTGGAAATATTCTGACTTTCAGACACTTGATAAATCTGCCCCTATGTCTTTAACTCCCTGTATCTCCGATTCTGTTGTGATCTGAAAGATGAGATTTGGATATTCAATATGACACCAGCACCATGTTTCTAGGTACTACAGAGCCCAGAATAGGTTTCATCTGAAGTGACACTCCCCCTGTAGCCTCTAAACTTGACTCCTCTCAGGCAAATATGTCTTCACCTCACTTACGTAAACGCAATGTGAATGTGATGGTAGGCTGCGTTCACATGTTTTATTTACATTGGAGTTTCATTGCGTTGAGTTAAATGGCATTTACGTAAATGCAACGTGAACGCAATGATAGGCCATGTTCACACGTTCAGGTTTTCAGATTCAGTTTATCATGCCCAAACCAGGAGTGGGGTAGAACTTGTTTTTTAGGACCTACAGCCTTTCAGAAGTTACCCACTTTGGCCAATGAGTGGCATCCTTGTCTTAAATGGGTTTCCAGGAATCCTGATGAATCCATAGCGTCCGGGACAGGGTTGGCAAAAACTAGAAAGTGTACTTATCCTTGTTCCTGTGTTGCTCCAAGACTTCTTGGTCTTCTTCAGTCCTTGGCTGGAAGTTCTTGTGTATAACAGGACCAAGTTCGGCCAACGAGTGGCCTCCTTAGCATAAAAGGGTTTCCAGGGATCCTGATAAATCCATAGGGTCCGGGACTGGGTTGGCAAAAACTAGAAAGTGTACTTATCCTTGTTCCTTTGTTGCTCCAAGACTTCTTGGTCTTCTTTAGTACTTAGTTGGAAATTCTTGAGGATCACAGGACCAAGTTCAGCCAATGAGTGGCCTCCTAGGCTTAAAAGGGTTTCCAGGAATCCTGATAAATCCATAGGGTCTGGGACAGGGTTGGCAAAAACTAGAAAATGTACTTATTCTTGTTCGGTGTTGCTCCAAGACTTCTTGGTCTTCTTCAGTCCTTGGCTGGAAGTTCTTGTGGATAATGGGACCAAGTTCAGCCAATGAGTGGCCTCCTTGCCTTAAATGGGTGGCATCCTTGTCTTAAATGGGTTTCCAGGAATCCTGATTAATCCATAGGGTCTGGGACAGGGTTAGCAAAAACTAGAAAATGTACTTATTCTGGTTCTGTATTACTCCAAGACTTCTTGGTCTTCTTCAGTCCTTGGCTGGAAGTTCTTGTGGATAACGGAACCAAGTTTGGCAAATAAGTGGCCTGCTTGGCTGAAATTGGTGGTATCCTTGTCTTAAACGGGTTTCCAGGAATCCTTATAAATCCATAGGGTCTGTGACTGGGTTGTCAAAAACTAGAAAGTGTACTTATTCTGGTTCCCGTGTTGCTCCAAGACTTTTGATCTTCTTCAGTACTTAGCTCGAAGTTCTTGGGTACAACGGGACCAAGTTCAGCCAATGAGTGGCCTCCTTGGCTCCAAAAGGTTTCTAGGAATCCTGATAAATCCATAGGGTCCGGGGCAGGGTTGACAAAAACTAGAAAATGTACTTATTCTGTTTCTATGTTGCTCCAATATTTCTTGGTCTTCCACAGTCCTTGGCTGGAAGTTCTTGTGGATAAAGGGATCAAGATCGGCCAAAGAGTGGCCTCCTTGACTTAAAGGGGTTTCCAGGAATTATTAGGATGCTTAGGAACTGGGATGGGGTTGGCAAAAACCAGAAAGTGTACTTATCCTGGTTCCCGTATTGCTCCAAGACTTCTTGGTCTTTTTCAGTTCTTGGGGATCACGGGACCAAGTTCAGCCAATAAGTGGGCTCTTTGGACCACAGGATGTCCCTTTCTCTGTGTTACAAGCCACTTCCCTTGGGAAAGAAGGTGACTCATTGGCCAAAGCAAGTTCAGTGACCCATCAGAACTTCCTGTTGAGTGCAGGTGCTGAAGACTGGAAGAACTCGATGCGAATTGTGAACCGGTAGCAGGTTGAGTACGCTTCCAGGCCGCCGTGGGGTCTGACTACGTATGTGGTGCCTATACCCTTTGGATGGATATAACTGTACAGGGTTTGGGGGTCCACATTCTTCAGTCCTTGGCTGCAAGTTCTTGGAGAACATGAGACCAAGTCCAGCCAATGAGTCGCCTCCTTGTCTTAAAGGGGTTTCCAGGAATCTTGATACATTCATAGGGTTCGGGACTGGGTTGGCCAAAACTAGAAAATGTACTTTTCCTGGTTCCCATGTTGCTCCAAGACTTCTTGGTCTTCTTCAGTCCTTGGCTGGAAGTTCTTGGGGATCACGGAAACAAAGTTCGTCCAATGAGTGGCCTCCTTGTCTTAAAGAGGTTTTCAGAAATTCTGATAAATCCATAGGGTCTGGGACAGGGTTGACAAAAACTAGAAAATGTACTTATTCTGTTTCTGTGTTGCTCCAAGACTTCTTTTTCTTTTTCAGTCCTTGGCTGGAAGCTCTTGTGGATCAACAGGACCAAGTTTGGCCTACGAGTGGCCTCCTTGGCTTAAAGGGGTTTCTGATAATCCTGATAAATCCATAGGGTCTAGGGCAGGGTTGGCAAAAACTAGAAAATGTACTTATTCTGGTTCTGTGTTACTCTAAGACTTCTTGGTCTTCTTCAGTCTTTGGCTGGAAGTTCTTGAGGACAACAGGATAAATTCTGGCCAATGAGTGGCCTCCTTGGCTTAAAGGGGTTTCCAGGAATTTTGATAAATACTTAGGAACTGGGACCCGGTTGGCAAAAACTAGAAAGTGTACTTATCCTGGTTCCCGTGTTGCTCCAAGACTTCTTGGTCTTCTTCAGTTCTTGGGGATCACGTGACCAAGTTCAGCCAATAAGTGGGCTCCTTGGACCACAGGATGTCCCTTGCTCTGTGTTACAAGCGACTTCCCTTGGCCAAAGCAAGTTCCATGACCCATCAGAACTTCCTGTTGAGTGCAGGTGCTGAAGGCCGATGTGATTTGTGAACCGGTAGCAGGTTGAGTGCGCTTTCCAGGCCGCCGTGGGGTCTGCCTATATATGTGTTGCCTATACCCTTTGTGTGGATATAACTGTACAGGGTTTGGGGGTCCACAGTGACTTCCTGGGTTGGGGTCCTATAGGAACATGTATACAGTATGATGCCTATGTGTATGTTTGTGCAGTTTTGCTGTATGATACATCGGTTTTTAAGGCCCCTGGTAGCAGGAGTGGCGGCCATCTTGCTGTGAACAGAGACTGCTGAGGTGTCGGGTGTGGGCCTGCTGACAGACCATGACCCTCAGGTGATGACATATGGTGGCAGTGACTGATGCTTCCCACCCTGAACATCCCTCTTATCTCTCACAGTGTTTACACCTCATTTACTTTGAAGTCGTCTCTTTGAGTTTTGCAGGTTTTATAGACCCTAATGGAGGGGCCCAACATCTCCTAGTACATCGCCATGGTAATGCTCATAGTAACTACTACAGATATACAACATATACTGGTTGTATATACACACCTCATCTATACAACAGCTCTATGTATGGTAGATACCTCTATAACGGCAGCTTAGATACAGCGGCTCAGCTCTATGTATGGTAGATACCTCTATAACGGCAGCTTAGATACAGCGGCTCAGCTCTATGTATGGTAGATACCTCTATAACGGCAGCTTAGATACAGCAGCTCAGCTCTATGTATGGTAGATACCTCTATAACGGCAGCTTAGATACAGCAGCTCAGCTCTATGTATGGTAGATACCTCTATAACGGCAGCTTAGATACAGCAGCTCAGCTCTATGTATGGTAGATACCTCTATAATGGCAGCTTAGATACAGCGGTTCAGCTTTATGTATGGTAGATACCTCTATAACGGCACCTTAGATACAGCAGCTCAGGTCTATGTATGGTAGATACCTCTATAACGGCAGCTTAGATACAGCAGCTCAGGTCTATGTATGGTAGATATCTCTATAACGGCAGCTTAGATACAGCATCTCAGGTCTATGTATGGTAGATACCTCTATAATGGCAGCTTAGATACAGCAGCTCAGCTCTATGTATGGTAGATACCTCTATAATGGCAGCTTAGATACAGCAGCTCGGCTCTATGTATGGTAGATACCTCTATAATGGCAGCTTAGATACAGCGGCTCAGCTCTATGTATGGTAGATACCTCTATAATGACAGCTTAGATACAGCAGCTCAGCTATATGTGTGGTAGATACCTCTATAATGGCAGCTTAGATACAGCGGCTCAGCTCTATGTATGGTAGATACCTCTATAACGGCAGCTTAGATACAGCAGCTCAGGTCTATGTATGGTTGATACCTCTATAATGGCAGCTTAGATACAGCAGCTCAGCTCTATGTATAGTAGATACCTCTATAATGGCAGCTTAGATACAGCAGCTCAGCTCTATGTATAGTAGATACCTCTATAATGGCAGCTTAGATACAGCAGCTCAGCTCTATGTATGGTAGATACGTCTATAACGGCAGCTTAGATACAGCAGCTCAGCTCTATATATGGTAGATTCCTCTATAATGGCAGCTTAGATACAGCAGCTCAGGTCTATGCATGGTAGATATCTCTATAACGGCAGCTTAGATACAGCAGCTCAGGTCTATGTATGGTAGATATCTCTATAACGGCAGCTTAGATACAGCAGCTCAGCTCTATGTATGGTAGATATCTCTATAATGGCAGCTTAGATACAGCGGCTCAGCTCTATGTATGTTAGATATCTCTATAATGGCAGCTTAGATACAACAGTTTAGCTCTATGTATGGTAGATACCTCTATAACGGCAGCTTAGATACAGCGACTCAGCTCTATGAACTGTATGGTAGATATCTCTATGATGACAGCTTAGATACAATCGTTCAACATTATGTATGGTAGATACCTCTATAACGGCAGCTTAGATACAGCAGCTCAGGTCTATGTATGGTAGATACCTCTATAATGGCAGCTTAGATACAGCAGCTCCGCTCTATGTATGGTAGATACCTCTATAATGGCAGCTTAGATACAGCAGCTCAGCTCTATGTATGGTAGATACGTCTATAACGGCAGCTTAGATACAGCAGCTCAGCTCTATGTATGGCAGATCCCTCTATAATGGCAGCTTAGATACAGCAGCTCAGGTCTATGCATGGTAGATATCTCTATAACGGCAGCTTAGATACAGCAGCTCAGCTCTATATATGGTAGATTCCTCTATAATGGCAGCTTAGATACAGCAGCTCAGGTCTATGCATGGTAGATACCTCTATAACGGCAGCTTAGATACAGCAGCTCAGGTCTATGTATGGTAGATATCTCTATAACGGCAGCTTAGATACAGCATCTCAGCTCTATGTATGGTAGATACCTCTATAACGGCAGCTTAGATACAGCATCTCAGCTCTATGTATGGTAGATACCTCTATAATGGCAGCTTAGATACAGCAGCTCAGCTCTATGTATGGTAGATACCTCTATAATGGCAGCTTAGATACAGCAGCTCAGCTCTATGTATGGTAGATATCTCTATAATGGCAGCTTAGATACAGCAGCTCAGATCTATGTATGGTAGATACCTCTATAATGGCAGCTTAGATACAGCATCTCAGGTCTATGTATGGTAGATACCTCTATAACGGCAGCTTAGATACAGCATCTCAGCTCTATGTATGGTAGATACCTCTATAATGGCAGCTTAGATACAGCAGCTTAGCTCTATGTATGTTAGATATCTCTATAATGGGAGCTTAGATACAGCAGGTCAGCTCTATGTATGTTAGATATCTCTATAATGGCAGCTTAGATACAGCAGGTCAGCTCTATGTATCGTAGATACCTCTATAATGGCAGCTTAGATACAGCAGCTTAGCTCTATGTATGTTAGATATCTCTATAATGGGAGCTTAGATACAGCAGGTCAGCTCTATGTATGTTAGATATCTCTATAATGGCAGCTTAGATACAGCAGGTCAGCTCTATGTATCGTAGATACCTCTATAATGGCAGCTTAGATACAGCAGCTCAGCTTTATGTATGGTAGATACCTATAACAGTATAATGGCAGCTTAGATACAGCAGCTCAGCTCTATGTATGGTAGATACCTCTATAATGGCAGCTTAGATACAGCGGCTCAGCTCTATGTATGGTAGATATCTCTATAATGGCAGCTTAGATACAGCAGCTCAGCTCTATGTATGGTAGATACCTATAACAGTATAATGGCAGCTTAGATACAGCAGCTCAGCTCTATGTATGGTAGATACCTCTATAATGGCAGCTTAGATACAGCGGCTCAGCTCTATGTATGGTAGATATCTCTATAATGGCAGCTTAGATACAGCAGCTCAGATCTATGTATGTTAGATATCTCTATAATGGCAGCTTAGATACAGCAGGTCAGCTCTATGTATCATAGATACCTCTATAATGGCAGCTTAGATACAGCAGCTCAGCTTTATGTATGGTAGATATCTCTATAATTGCAGCTTAGATACAGCGACTCAGCTCAATGAACTGTATGGTAGATACCTCTATGATGACAGCTTAGATACAACCGTTGAACATTATGTATGGTAGATTCCTCTATAATAGGAGCTTAGATACAGCAGCTCAACTTTATGTATGGTAAATAATTCTATAATAGGAGCTTAGATACAGCAGCTCAGGTCTATGTATTATAGATACATCTGTAATGGAATATTAGATACAGCATCTCAGCTCTATGTATGGTAGATACCTCTATAATGGCAGCTTAGATACAGCAGCTTAGCTCTATGTATGTTAGATATCTCTATAATGGGAGCTTAGATACAGCAGCTCAGCTCTATGTATGTTAGATACTTCTATAATGGCAGCTTAGATACAGCAGGTCAGCTCTATGTATGGTAGATGCCTCTATAATGGCAGCTTAGATACAGCAGCTCAGCTCTATGTATGGTAGATACCTCTATAATGGCAGCTTAGATACAGCAGGTCAGCTCTATGTATCGTAGATACCTCTATAATGGCAGCTTAGATACAGCAGCTCAGCTTTATGTATGTTAGATATCTCTATAATGGCAGCTTAGATACAGCAGCTCAGCTCTATGTATGGTAGATACCTCTATAATGGCAGCTTAGATACAGCGGCTCAGCTCTATGTATGGTAGATATCTCTATAATGGCAGCTTAGATACAGCAGCTCAGATCTATGTATGTTAGATATCTCTATAATGGGAGCTTAGATACAGCAGGTAAGCTCTATGTATGGTAGATACCTCTATAATGGCAGCTTAGATACAGCAGCTCAGCTTTATGTATGTTAGATATCTCTATAATGGCAGCTTAGATACAGCGACTCAGCTCTATGTATGGTAGATACCTCTATGATGACAGCTTAGATACAACCGTTGAACATTATGTATGGTAGATTCCTCTATAATAGGAGCTTAGATACAGCAGCTCAACTTTATGTATGGTAAATAATTCTATAATAGGAGCTTAGATACAGCAGCTCAACTTTATGTATGGTAAATAATTCTATAATAGGAGCTTAGATACAGCAGCTCAGGTCTATGTATTGTAGATACATCGGTAATGGAATCTTAGATACAGAAACTCAGCTCTATGTATGGTAGATACCTCTATAATAGCTGTTAGATACAGCAGCTCAGCCATCTATACCGTAGATACCTTTATAATAGCGGCTTAGATACAGTATCTAAACTCCATGTACTGTAGAGATCCTCTGCATTGAGGGGGATGCAACCCCTTAGGCTACCAGTATGTGGCGCTGTTACACTGCTGTGCTGCAGCTTCCTCTATAGAACTTCCCATTATCGTGCAGTTAGTCTTTTGTCCAGCAGGAGGCAGCAGAGCTCAGTCTAAATTTTGCTTGGAATTTTTATCACGTTAAAAGACTTGGAAATAAGATCTTTTCCTAGAAAAAAAAAAAAACCTATCTGCTTTCCCATCTCTGCTCGTGACACAGTCTACTTAGCGTCTCAATTACCTTCCTCATTTACCCCCGGTTACCCTGAAAAGAAGTGTTAACGTTTTCTGTCCGCAAATATCACCTGACCACCCACACGATGGCTGGAAAGTAGCTTCGGGCTCTGGGAGCCTTTCATCTGCCAGGTACCAATGACAATATTGATCGCCTTGAAGACACGTAGAAGGGAATGATACACTTGCACTTAAAGGGGACATCTAATGGGGGCTAAAGTGTTATTTACCGATCCCATCGATGTGTTACCTACTGGGGTGACCGAGCAATGTATATCCTTAAAAGGGAACCTGTCAGCAGGTTTTACCCCACTAAACTCCCAGCCCCCCTTTAGATCGAGTATGAATTGTCCTTTCTAGAATTTCCTCTTTTATGTGATATCTCACCCGTTTCCTTATAAATTTCCTCCAAATTCAGGCAAATATGACTCTTCTCATCCCATTTTCACATGAGATGAGTCAAGTTTAGTGTTTGCAGGGGTTAGGTCACTTTAGATTCTCCTATCTTCTGTTCTATAGCACCTGGAAACTTGGTTTAGTGTCATATTAAAGATAGCAATCTCATCTTTTGGATCTCATTACGGTTCTGTGAGCTACAGAACTGGACATACAGACAGTTAAATAATAGTCATGCTGCTGGTGTCATATTAAAGATAATAATCTTATTTTTCAGATCCCATGAGGCTTGTGGTTCTGTGAGCTACAGAACCAGAGATACAGGCAGCTTAAGACATAGGGGGTCATTTACTAACGGTCCGAATCGCGCATTTTCGTCGGGTCTCCAGAATTTTATAGTTTTGCACCGTATTGCCCCGGGTTTCTGGCGCACGCGATTGGATTTTGACGCACCGGTGCCGGTTTGCATGAAACCTAGTGAATCCTCGTCGGAGAACGCGCCTAAATGACCCTCATAGTTGGAAATGCAGGATCCAGATAAAGATCCGGTTCCTGACAATTTTTTTACTGCCTGAATGTCCAGTTCTTTAGCTCACAGAACCGAAATGAGATCTGAAAGTTAAGATTCTTACCTTTAATATGACACCAGCAGCATGTTTCTAGGTGCTATAGAACAGAAGATAGGGGCTTTTGCAGTGAAGCCCCCCCTGCATCCACTAAACTTGACTCATCTCATGTGAAAATGAGGAGAGTAGAGTCGTGTTTGCCTGACTTTGGTAAAAAAAATTTTTATAGGTAAACGGGTGAGATTTCACAAAAAATCTGTAGCTCACAGAACCATAATGAGATCTGAAAGATGAGATTCTTATCTTTAATATGACACCAGCAGCATGTTTCTAGGTGCTATAGAAAGGAAATTAGGGCCTTCAGAAGTGACGCTCCCCCCTGCATCCACCTAAACTTGACTCATCTCATGTAAAAATGAGTAGAGTCATATTTGCCCGAATGTAGAGAGCTATTTCTTTCAGAGTATGCTGGGAGTTGTAGTCCGGCAGCAGATGAGAGTGTCCCAGGTTATAGATATTTTCTGTATTATGACATTTTTTCATGCATCCTCTGATCCGGTGTGGATCGGCGCGGCGTCTGACGGATGGCGCATGAGTCGCGACTCTTACACAATGTGCAATTATCATGGAGCCGCAGCCAATAGAAGTTACGATTAATTACTCTCCGATTCTGCCGGGGCCATTGTTCCCGCTGCTCCGGCTTGTGGTCTGTTAATGTTTAACCCGCGTATTCCAGAAAATCACGGCAGCATGGAGGATCAATCTGACCCTTGTGCCAAATGTCCTGCTAGCCGGGGGAGGACCGGCCCACCGCAGACCAAGAGGGTCCGACACAGTCATAAGCTCAGGTGCAAGACTTGTAGCCACTCGCTTTAGCTGAGCATGCATGTTATAGAGCAGGAGGAGCAGAGCAGATTGGACATAGTGTCCTATCTGCAGGCAGCATGTTATAGAGCAGGAGGAGCAGAGCAGATTGGACATAGTGTCCTATCTGCAGGCAGCATGTTATAGAGTAGGAGGAGGTGAGCAGATTGTACATAGTGTCCTATCTGCAGGCAGCATGTTATAGAGCAGGAGGAAGTGAGCAGATTGTATATAGTGTCCTATCTGCAGGCAGCATGTTATAGAGCAGGAGGAGCTGAGAAGATTGTATGTACTGTCCTATCTGCATGCAGCACGTTATAGAGCAGGAGGAGCTGAGAAGATTGTATGTAGTGTCCTATCTGCAGGCGGCATGTTATAAATCAGTAGGAGCTACATCAGATGATGTCATACCATAAACACTGGAAGGATGATGGTCATTTTGATCTTCCTTTAGTCTTCAATGACCTTTACGATATCCCTCTGATACTGGTAACATGTACATAGTGTTCTATTTACAGATAGGACACTATGTACAATCTGCTCAGCTCCTCCTGCTCTATAACATGCTGCATGCAGATAGGACACTATGTACAATCTGCTCAGCTCCTCCTGCTCTATAACATGCTGCCTGCAGATATGACACTATGTACAATCTACTCAGCTCCTCCTGCTCTATAACATGCCGCCTGCAGATAGCACACTATATACAATCTACTCAGCTCCTCCTGCTCTATAACATGCTGCCTGCAGATAGGACACTATGTACAACCTGCTCTGCCTCTCTTGCTCTATAACATGCTGCCTGCAGATAGGACACTATGTACAATCTGCTCTGCCTCTCTTGCTCTATAACATGCTGCCTGCAGATAGGACACTATGTACAATCTGCGCAGATCCTACTGCTCTATAACATGCTGCCTGCAGATAGGACACTATGTACAATCTGCTCAGCTCCTCCTGCTCTATAACTTGCTGCCTGCAGATATGACACTATGTACAATCTGCTCAGCTCCTCTGGCTCTATAACATGCTGCTTGCAGATAGGACACTATGTACAATCTGCTCAGCTCCTCCTGCTCTATAACATGCTTCCTACAGATATGACACTGTGTATAATCTGCTCAGCTCCTCCTGCTCTATAACATGCTGCCTGCAGATATGACACTATGTACAACCTGCTCTGCCTCTCTTGCTCTATAACATGCTGCCTGCAGATAGGACACTATGTACAATCTGTGCAGATCCTACTGCTCTATAACTTGCTGCCTGTAGATAGGACACTATGTACAATCTGCTCAGCTCCTCCTGTTCCATAACATGCTGCCTGCAGATAGGACACTATGTACAATCTGCTCAGCTCCTCCTGCTCTATAACAGGCTGCCTGCAGATAGGACACTATGAACAATCTACTCAGCTCCTCCTGCTCTATAACATGCTGCCTGCAGATATGACACTATGTACAACCTGCTCTGCTTCTCTTGCTCTATAACATGCTGCCTGCAGATAGGACACTATGTACAATCTGCCCAGCTCCTCCTGTTCTATAACATGCTGCCTGCACATAGGACACTATGTACATTCTGCTCAGCCCCCCCCTGCTCTATAACATGCTGCCTGCAGATATGACACTATGTACAACCTGCTCTGCTTCTCTTGCTCTATAACATGCTGCCTGCAGATAGGACACTATGTACAATCTGCCCAGCTCCTCCTGTTCTATAACATGCTTCCTGCAGATAGGACACTATGTACAATCTGCTCAGCTCCTCCTGCTCTACAACATGCCGCCTGCAGATATGACACTATGTACAATCTGCGCAGATCCTACTGCTCTATAACATGCTGCCTGCAGATAGGACACTATGTACAATCTGCTCAGCTCCTCCTGCTCTATAACTTGCTGCCTGCAGATATGACACTATGTACAATCTGCTCAGCTCCTCTGGCTCTATAACATGCTGCTTGCAGATAGGACACTATGTACAATCTGCTCAGCTCCTCCTGCTCTATAACATGCTTCCTACAGATATGACACTGTGTATAATCTGCTCAGCTCCTCCTGCTCTATAACATGCTGCCTGCAGATATGACACTATGTACAACCTGCTCTGCCTCTCTTGCTCTATAACATGCTGCCTGCAGATAGGACACTATGTACAATCTGTGCAGATCCTACTGCTCTATAACTTGCTGCCTGCAGATAGGACACTATGTACAATCTGCTCAGCTCCTCCTGTTCCATAACATGCTGCCTGCAGATAGGATACTATGTACAATCTGCTCAGCTCCTCCTGCTCTATAACAGGCTGCCTGCAGATAGGACACTATGTACAATCTACTCAGCTCCTCCTGCTCTATAACATGCTGCCTGCAGATATGACACTATGTACAACCTGCTCTGCTTCTCTTGCTCTATAACATGCTGCCTGCAGATAGGACACTATGTACAATCTGCCCAGCTCCTCCTGTTCTATAACATGCTGCCTGCACATAGGACACTATGTACATTCTGCTCAGCCCCTCCTGCTCTATAACATGCTGCCTGCAGATATGACACTATGTACAACCTGCTCTGCTTCTCTTGCTCTATAACATGCTGCCTGCAGATAGGACACTATGTACAATCTGCCCAGCTCCTCCTGTTCTATAACATGCTTCCTGCAGATAGGACACTATGTACAATCTGCTCAGCTCCTCCTGCTCTACAACATGCCGCCTGCAGATATGACACTATGTACAATCTGCTCAGCTTCTCCTGCTCTATAACATGCTGCCTGCAGATAGGACACTATGAACAATCTGCTCCTGCTCTATAACATGCTGCTTGTAGATAGGACACTATGTACAATCTGCTCAGCTCTTTCTGCTCTATAACATGCTGCCTGCAGATAGGACACTATGTACAATCTGCACAGCTCCTCCTGCTCTATAGCATGCTGCCTGCAGATAGGACACTATGTACAATCTGCACAGCTCCTCCTGCTCTGTAGCATGCTGCCTGCAGATAGGTCACTATGTACAATCTACTCAGCTCCTCCTGCTCTATAACATGCTGCCTGCAGATAGAACACTATGTACATGTTCCCAGTATCAGGGGGATATCCTTAAGGTCATTGAAGAATAAACGAAGATCAAATTGACCATCCTCCTCCCAGAGTTTATGGTATGACGCTGGTGAGATCACCATGACATCATCTGACAGAATTGAGGAAAACCACTCCAAAGGTTACAACATCGGGAGTTTTTGTTGTTGTTTTACCTCAAGTTTTACCTAAGGTTTTACCTCAAGTTGTACCTCAAGTTTTACCTCAAGTTTTACCTCAAGTTTTACCTCAAGTTTTACCTCAGGTTTTACCTCAAGTCTTCTATAAAGATATCATGTGACCTCCTGGGTTGTAGGCCATGGGAATGGAGGTTCTCCGAGCAGGTTCTCAGATGTGTCATCTCAGCAGCCTCCAGCATGTCCTCCTACCACGTCCTGAGGGCCTTAGACCTAAGTAATAGAACCATCCATGGTCCTCCCAGGACCTCAGTGTCTTTCTTCTTGAAGACCTGCCAAGATGATCAAAGATCTCCCCTGGAACCCTGGTGGTGATCACGTTTCTCGCTGGATCCTTCTCATGTGGACAGGAAGAGATTATGTAAAACCCTTTTGGCATTTTTCTTTGACGTGACCTCGTCCACATGTCGCCTCGCGGGGGCTCTCTGTGAGAAATATCTCGAAGAAAAAAATTATTTTAGTCAAAAATTCTCAAAAACAAGGTGAAAAAAAGTAGTAACTCGATAGTGGGTGAAGACCTTCACATTTTTTGAAAAGTTTTGCCCTTGAGTTCCTACAAGAAATATTTTGGAAAATTCTGTAAGATGAAAATTCTCATACAGAATAAAAAAAATTTATTATTTCGAAAATTTTTCCTTTTAAAAATCCTCTCTGTGCTGGGAAGATGGTGGATCTACAGTAAATATGGGACAAACCCCAACAGGGTGTGTAGGGTCGATGGGGGGCGGGGGATACTTGATCACTAACTGCCCGTATAAGTGGAAGGTTCCTTGAAGATCTATCTGTGCTTTCTGGTCTGGGGTCTGTAGTAGATGAGGGGTCTGGGGTCTCTTTTCATAGGACATGTGAGGGCTGGACTCCTTTAGGTCTGCCCTTAGTCTGGATTTGTTTGTTGGGTCTGTGTCTGTCATTGTGTCTGTCTGGGGGTTGCATCTATTCTGGTAGTCTAGGGGCTTGGCTCTGGGGTCTGTATTCATTTAGGGGGTCTGTATTCATTTAGAGGGTCTGGGGGTGTATTCATTTAGGGGGTCTGGGGGTGTATTCATTTAGGGGGTCTGGGGTATGTGTTCATTTAGAGGGTCTGGGGTCTGTATTCATTTAGAGGGTATGGGGTATGTATTCATTTAGGGAATCTGGGGTCTGTATTCATTTAGGGGGCCTGGGGTCTGTATTCATTTAGGGGGCCTGGGGTCTGTATTCATTTAGGGGGCCTGGGGGTGTATTCATTTAGAGGGTCTGGGGTCTGTATTCATTTAGAGGGTCTGGGGTGTATTCATTTAGGGGGTCTGGGGTATGTATTCATTTAGAGGGTCTGGGGGTGTATTCATTTAGGGGGTCTGGGGTATGTATTCATTTAGGGGGTCTGGGGTATGTATTCATTTAGGGGGTCTGGGGTATGTATTTATTTAGGGGGTCTGGGGTATGTATTCATTTAGGGGGCCTGGGGTCTGTATTCATTTAGATGGTCTGGGGTCTGTATTCATTTAGATGGTCTGGGGTCTGTATTCATTTAGAGTGTCTGGGGTCTGTATTCATTTAGAGCAGCGGTGGCGAACCTATGGCACGGGTGCCAGAGGCGGCACTCAGAGCCCTTTTTGTGGGCACCCGGGCCATCACCCCATCACATCAGACAGGACTCAAAGAATCTTCCTCCAGTTCCAAGCAACTTAAAAGATGCTGCTTTCAGTCATATTTTGATACTTACTTCGCTACTTTGAGACTGTAGGAAGAAGGAGAAATAGACAGGGCCGAATTATCTGTGTACAGAGGGAAACTGGAAAGAAGTTAAAATGATGAAAATTGTCCATCTTTCTACTATGTTGCTCTCCTCAGGAGGCCAATATGATTGGAAGTTGTTGAAAAGGGAGCAATAAGTTACTGCTTTAATTTTTAGTTGGCACCTCGCGGTAAATAAGCGGGGTTTTGGGTTACAGTTTGGGCATTCGGCCTCTAAAAGGTTCGCCATCACTGATTTAGAGGGTCTGGGGGTGTATTCATTTAGGGGGCCTGGGGTCTGTATTCATTTAGAGGGTCTGGGGTCTGTATTCATTTAGAGGGTCTGGGGGTGTATTCATTTAGGGGGCCTGGGGTCTGTATTCATTTAGAGGGTCTGGGGGTGTATTCATTTAGGGGGCCTGGGGTCTGTATTCATTTAGAGGGTCTGGGGTCTGTATTCATTTAGGGGCCTGGGGTCTGTATTCATTTAGAGGGTCTGGGGGTGTATTCATTTAGGGGGCCTGGGGTCTGTATTCATTTAGAGGGTCTGGGGTATGTATTCATTTAGAGGGTCTGGGGTCTGTATTCATTTAGAGGGTCTGGGGGTGTATTCATTTAGGGGGTCTGGGGTGTGTATTCATTTAGAGGGTCTGGGGTCTGTATTCATTTAGAGTGTCTGGGGTCTGTATTCATTTAGAGGGTCTGGGGGTGTATTCATTTAGGGGGCCTGGGGTCTGTATTCATTTAGAGGGTCTGGGGTCTGTATTCATTTAGGGGCCTGGGGTCTGTATTCATTTAGAGGGTCTGGGGGTGTATTCATTTAGGGGGCCTGGGGGTGTATTCATTTAGAGGGTCTGGGGTCTGTATTCATTTAGAGTGTCTGGGATCTGTATTCATTTAGAGGGTCTGGGTATGTATTCATTTAGGGGGTCTGGGGTCTGTATTCATTTAGAGGGTCTGGGGGTGTATTCATTTAGGGGGTCTGGGGGTGTATTCATTTAGGGGGTCTGAGGTGTGTATTCATTTAGGGGGTCTGGGGGGTGTATTCATTTAGGGGGTCTGGGGTCTGTATTCATTTACGCGGTCTGGGGCTCTATATTTGATCTGGTAGTCTAGGGGTATGGTCTGGGGTCTGTGTTCATTTAGGAGGTCTGGGGGGTGTAATCATTTAGGGGGGCTAGGGGTCAATATTTAATCTGGTAGTCAAGGGGCTTGGCTCTGGGGTCTGTATTCATTTAGGGATCTGGTTTGGGGGTTTGCATTTATATTTCAGGTCTGGTCTTAGGCCTGTGTTGAATTTCCATGAGGAATCTTCTATTAGAAGTAGATGTGATGGTAGATTCCTCCCGCTGCCTCTGTCCTTATCTGGAATTTGATAATCCTGGAACATAACTTGTTAAAAACTTTATTTTAGTAATATGTAAATTAGCTGCAGCATAAACACACATACAGTATATACACACATACAGTATATACACAAAAAACACACCATATACACACATACTGCACACACATATAACATATTCACACATACATACCTTATATATATTTACAGTAAATATGTGTGTATATGTTATATGTATGTGTGTGGTATATGTATGTAGTGTGTTTATACTGCGTGTGTGTAAATATGGTCTGTATATACTGTATGTCTAAGTATATGATGTATATAAACTATGTATGTGTGTGTATGTGCTGTATGTTGTTTATATACTGTATGTATGTGTGAATATGTTATATGTGTGTGCAGTATGTGTGTATATGGTGTGTTTTTTACTGTATGTTTAAGTATATATACACTATATGTGTGTATATAATGTGTATGTACTATACAGTATGTGTGCACTTTTGATGTGTATATACTGTATGTGTGTATAAATATATGGATGTGTACATACTGTGTCTGTATATACTTTATGTGTGTATATAAAAAGTATAGAAATCTCTGTGATACATGTACGCAGGGTCTGGGGTTAGTATTCATTTGGGGGGGTTTAGGGTCTATACTTGTTTAAGGGTCTAGTCTGCTGTGTTGGTTCTAGGGATCAGGTTTGGGGGCTTTAGGGGTGTGGTCAGAGGTCTGTATTAGTTAGGGGGGGGGGGGTCTGTGCTTATTTAATGTTTTGGACTCGGGTCTGATCCCATGACCTGTGGGGGTTCTGGGTGTCGAGCTGTTCGGATATTGATAAATATATTTCACTTACTTCTGGTTTTGGGGTCTGTCTGGGTGTCTTTAGGGGTCTTGTCCCCTAAAAATTGATCAGGACTGTATTTTTTAAGCTATTTTAGTCCCAATTTTTGGATTTATAGTCCAGCTACACCTCAGCTTTGATAAGCAGAGCTGTCATGACATGAGATGTCCTGCGGGTGGAGTCAGCGGTACGTGTCTGACTAGGAGACGGACGTCTATGATGAGCCCTTCAATCACATTGTTAGTTATATCTGTTTTGGGAAATGTTAGGTGACACCTTATATAACTACCCCCCGCCCCCCCTCCCTCCCCCTCTGAGGTTGTCACCCAACTTTTTATAAACCCTTAACATCAAATCTCGTCTCGTAAACAAAGCAGGGAAAGTATCTCTCCGCAATGATACAAATTTCACAGCGATTAGTTGTGTTCCTTTTTTTCTACAGCGCCTCCGGAGGGGAAAGGGAGTATTACATGATTCCCATTGAAATGGGTCCTCCGGAGACAAAAACTTTATTTTGTGTTTTTTTTCCGTGGCTTAGTGATCAGAACGTGTAACTCACTATCCGAGATGGTGGAACTACAAGAACTACAAGTCCTAGCATGTCCGTTTAGGGCTATAAAGTTTTTTTTTCTTTAAAAATAGCATGACTATAGTTTTTTATAAAACCTGAGACATTGGATATATCGGACAACCCATAGGATAGAATGTCAGATGTAGCAGTGTTGAATGTGTTATATGTGGTCTGTCAGATGTAGCAGTGTTGAATGTGTTATATGTGGTCTGTCAGATGTAGCAGTGTTGAATGTGTTATATGTGGCCTGTCAGATGAAGCAGTGTTGAATGTGTTATATGTGGTCTGTCAGATGAAGCAGTGTTGAATGTGTTATATGTGGTCTGTCAGATGTAGCAGTGTTGAATGTGTTATATGTGGTCTGTCAGATGTAGCAGTGTTGAATGTGTTATATGTGGCCTGTCAGATGTAGCAGTGTTGAATGTGTTATATGTGGCCTGTCAGATGTAGCAGTGTTGAATGTGTTATATGTGGTCTGTCAGATGTAGCAGGTGCATTATGGTTAGATGTAGCAGAGCTATGTTTGTCAGATGTGACATAGCTGGGAATTTCACATGTAGCAGTGCCACCTTTGTTGTATATAGCAGTGACAAGTGTTTTAGAAGTAGCAGTGCTGTGTTTGTCACATGTAGAAGAACCTTAATAAGATACATCCTAACTACTTACTAGTTGGCGGGGATCCCTTCACCCTCACGCAAAGAGCCGGGTAACAAATTCATCACTGCTATTCCTCACCGTCTCTTCTATTAGGGCTCTTTCTATATGATGTAGTGAGTCTGTTAGATAGAGAAATTATGCATTAAGCAGATGTAGCAGAGCTCAGTTGGTCATGGGCGACTTTATGCTGCAGGTGGGGTGTAGCAGTGCTGAGTTTGTCAGATATACATATAGTGGTGGTGGGTTTGTTTGATGTAGCAGTATCAAATTTGATCTGAGATATAGCAATATTCATGTTATATATATATATATATTTGTGAAGTGTAGCAGAACTGGTTTTGTTAGATGTAGTAGAGCTGTATATGTCATATGGAGCAGTATTGAACTTGTCAGATATAGTGATGGAGACCTCTCACCCCCCCCCCCCCCCATAAAAGAGTAAAGTAACCCAGCACTGCTACATCTCGCCTTATCTATAGAAATATAGAATGATGTAGCAGAGCTTAGATGGTATTAGCCCGACAAAACTTATTGTATATAACGCAGCAGGTTTATCTTTGTCAGATGTAGTAGCACTGAGTTTGTCATACAAAGCAGCGCTGTGTCTATTATATATATAGAAGAGTTGTATTTGTCAGATGTAGTAGCACTGAGTTTGCCATATATACCAGTATGTGTATGTTAGATGTAGTAGAGCTGTCAATGTCAGATGTAGTTGTATTGAGTTTGTCATATATAGCAGCACTGTTTCTGCTATGTATAGTGGTACTGCTACATTTGTCAGATGTAGCAGTGCTGAGTTTGTCATGTATAGTA
Organism: Engystomops pustulosus; assembly: GCF_040894005.1. Classification (NCBI taxonomy): domain Eukaryota; kingdom Metazoa; phylum Chordata; class Amphibia; order Anura; family Leptodactylidae; genus Engystomops; species Engystomops pustulosus. Next base: position 15,929,925 of record NC_092414.1, read on the forward strand.
GCGCTGTGTCTGTTATATACAATAGAGTTGTATTTGTCAGGTGTAACGGTACTGAGTTTAGCAGTGCTGGGTATGTTAGTTGTAGTAGAGAGGGATTTGTCAGACTTAGCAGTACTAAGTTTGTCATGTATAGAAGCGCTGTGTCTGCTATATATAGTAGAGTTGTATTTGTCAGGTGTAGCAGTGCTGAGTTTGTCATATATTACATCGCTGTGTCTGCTATATACAGTAGAGATGTATTTGGGTCTGTTATATATACAGTAGAGGTGTATTTGTCAGGTGTAGCAGTGCTGAGTTTGTCATATACATCAGTGCTGTGTCAGCTACATATAGTAGAGTTGTATTTGTCAGGTGTAGCAGTGCTGAGTTTGTCATATATTACATCGCTGTGTCTGCTATATACAGTAGAGATGTATTTGGGTCTGTTATATATACAGTAGAGGTGTATTTGTCAGGTGTAGCAGTGCTGAGTTTGTCATATACATCAGTGCTGTGTCAGCTACATATAGTAGAGTTGTATTTGTTAGATGTAGCAGTGCTGAGTTTGTCACATACAGTAGCGCTGGGTCTGTTATATATAGTAGAGGTGTATTTGTCAGGTGTAGGAGTGCTGAGTTTGTCATATATTACAGCACTGAGTCTGCTATATATAGTAAGGTTGTATTTGTCAGGTGTAGCAGTGCTGAGTTTGTCATACACAGCAGTAATATGTAGTATAACACTTCTTTTTATCAGAATTGATCATCTCTCGCAGCCTGATCATAATGAAGACCCCCCCCCCCCTAAAGCGCGGCATAACTCCGCTCTGCTACATCTCTCCTCATCCATCCCATTACCAGGCGATGTAGCAGAGCTGATAATTTGCTCCAAATGTTTGCGAGCGCCTACAATATCACACGTTCCCTAAAAGTACAAAGAGAGAGAGAGAGACCCCACGAGTGACGGCTCTCAGCGCCCCGTGTAAGGTGTGTTTGTAGAGTGTAAAACGAGACTGCGAGAGAGAGACAGTCAGAGACAGAGAGAGAGTGACAGGCGATGTCTCACCCCGAGATCCTCCCTCCTACCTGCTCTCGCCCAGCCGGCGTGTTACCTGGAGTAGTCAGAACAAGTAGGGACACATTGGAGTGCGCACTGGATGGAGCCACGCTCACACTCACTCTCTCCGGGGGTTAAGTGATAATCCCTCCGCTCCGGCGCTCTCTCTCGCTCCCCACGTCCATGGATCGGGCGCCTTCCACATTGTTTTTACAGGCGAAACCCTCCGCTCTCCGCTCAGACTGAAACATGCCATTGCTGGGATCTTCTCCGGAGGAGACGCGTCTCATTTTTTCGTAACTTTTATATGGATCAGCCTGGTGTCTAGACCATGCACAGACACTCCCGGAGGTGGATTTTCTATGTGTTTCTCTGTTTCGGGATCATATACATGAAATTAGGGTGAGTACCTCTGACATATTCCGTAGCGCTGCACACACACACACTATCTATGTATTATAATACGGATGTAGCAGAGCTGGATTCGTTATTGGGATTCTCTATGGGCAGTGGACACACTCAGCTCTGCTACTTTGTTATTGGTGTTATAGAGGGGTCGAGGCAGAGGAGATTCTGATCTCAGGTGTTTGGGTTTTGAAGTTTGGTGCATATGACAAACTCGTTGCCGGTACGCCGTACTGATGTATGCGGCTGTGTTACCTGTGATAGATGGACAAGTTTGGACTTATGTTTGTTGTAGGCGACTGAATCGGCTCTGCTGGATGCGTAGAGATCCGCCGTGTTACAGCTGACAAACTCAGATCTGCTACATCTCTGTTATTAGTGACTAGATCATCCCTGAGATACCCAACAAACTCAGATCTGCTACATCTCTGTTATTAGTGACTAGATCATCCCTGAGATACCTGACAAACTCAGATCTGCTACATCTCTGTTACTAGATCATCCCTGAGATACCCGACAAACTCAGATCTGCTACATCTCTGTTACTAGATCATCCCTGAGATACCCGACAAACTCAGATCTGCTACATCTCTGTTACTAGATCATCCCTGAGATACCCGACGAACTCAGATCTGCTACATCTCTGTTACTAGATCATCTCTGCGATATCAGACAAACTCAGTTCTGCTACATCTCAGCTATCAGTGACTAAAACAGCCCTGTGATATCTGACAAACTCAGATCTGCTACATCTCTGTTACTAGTGACTAGATCATCCCTGTGATACCCGACAAACTCAGTCTTGCTACATCTCTGTTACTTGATCATCCCTGAGATACCTGACAAACTCAGTTCTGCTACATCTCTGTTACTAATGACTAGATCATTCCTGTGATACCCGACAAACTCAGTTCTGCTACATCTCTGTTACTAGATCATCCCTGCGATATCAGACAAACGCAGTTCTGCTACATCTCAGCTATTAGTGACAAGATCATCTCTGAGATACCCGACAAACTCAGATCTGCTACATCTCTGTTACCAGTGACTAGATCATCCCTGTGATATCTGACAAACTTAGATCTGCTATGTCTGACATCTCTGCTTTTCTTGACAGACTCAGTTCTGCTACATCTGTGTTACTAATGACTAGATCATCTCTGCGATATCTGACAGACTCAGTTCTGCTACATCTCACCACCCGAGCACTTGAGTATATAAGAAACATGTGTCTGTTACATCTGACAAACTCAGTTCTGCTACATCCGATGTGATGCGTTGAGAACGTTACATTTGGCAATTCTAGAACTAGTACAACTAGCACTTTACATCTGACAAACTCAGTTCTGCTACGTCTGACACAAACAGACCTAGGGAACCTCACAAAGACATCTGACAAACCCAATACTACTACATCTGACAGACCCAATGCTACTACATCTGACAGACCCAATACTACTACATCTGACAAACCCAGTACTACTACATCTGACAAACCCAATACTACAACATCTGACAAACCCAATACTACTACATCTGACAGACCCAATACTACTACATCTGACAGACCCAATACTACAACATCTGACAAACCCAACACTACTACATCTGACAGACCCAATACTACTACATCTAACAAACCCAATACTACTACATCTGACAAACCCAATACTACTACATCTGACAGACCCAACACTACTACATCTGACAAACCCAACACTACTACATCTGACAGACCCAATACTGCTACATCTGACAAACCCAATACTGCTACATCTGACAGACCCAATACTACTACATCTGACAGACCCAATACTACTACATCTGACAAACCCAACACTACTACATCTGACAGACCCAATACTGCTACATCTGACAAACCCAACACTACTACATCTGACAGACCCAATACTACTACATCTGACAGACCCAACAATACTACATCTGACAGACCCAATACTACTACACCTGACAGACCCAATACTACAACATCTGACAGACCCAATACTACTACATCTGACAAACCCAGTACTACAACATCTGACAAACCCAATACTACTACATCTGAAAGACCCAACACTACTACATCTGACAAACCCAATACTACAACATCTGAAAGACCCAACACTACTACATCTGACAAACCCAACAATACTACATCTGACAGACCCAATACTGCTACATCTGACAAACCCAATACTGCTACATCTGACAGACCCAATACTACTACATCTGACAAACCCAACACTACTACATCTGACAGACCCAATACTGCTACATCTGACAAACCCAATACTGCTACATCTGACAGACCCAATACTACTACATCTGACAAACCCAACACTACTACATCTGACAAACCCAATACTGCTACATCTGACAAACCCAATACTACTACATCTGACAAACCCAATACTGCAACATCTGACAAACCCAATACTACATCTGACAGACCCAACACTACTACATCTGACAAACCCAATACTACTACATCTGACAGAACCAACACTACTACATCTGACAGACCCAATACTACTACATCTGACAAACTCAATACTACTACATCTGACACACCCAATACTACTACATCTGACAAACCCAATACTACAACATCTGACAAACCCAATACTACTTCATCTGACAGACCCAATACTACTACATCTGACAAACCCAATACTACTACATCTGACAGACCCAATACTACTGCATCTGACAAACCCAATACTGCTACATCTGACAGACCCAATACTGCTACATCTGACAGACCCAATACTACAACATCTGACAAACCCAATACTACTACATCTGACAGACCCAATACTGCTACATCTGACAGACCCAGTACTACAACATCTGACAAACCCAATACTACTACATCTGACAAACCCAACAATACTACATCTGACAGACCCAATACTACTACATCTGACAAACCCAATACTACTACATCTGACAAACCCAATACTACTTCATCTGACAAACCCAATACTACTACATCTGACAAACCCAATACTGCTACATCTGACAGACCCAATACTACTACATCTGACAAACCCAATACTACTACATATGACAGACCCAGTACTACTACATCTGACAAACCCAATACTACTACATCTGACAAACCCAGTACTACTACATCTGACAGAACCAACACTACTACATCTGACAGACCCAATACTACTACATCTGACAAACTCAATACTACTACATCTGACACACCCAATACTACTACATCTGACAAACCCAATACTACAACATCTGACAGACCCAATACTACTGCATCTGACAAACCCAATACTGCTACATCTGACAGACCCAATACTGCTACATCTGACAGACCCAATACTACAACATCTGACAAACCCAATACTACTACATCTGACAGACCCAATACTGCTACATCTGACAAACCCAACAATACTACATCTGACAGACCCAATACTACTACATCTGACAAACCCAATACTACTTCATCTGACAAACCCAATACTACTACATCTGACAAACCCAATACTGCTACATCTGACAGACCCAATACTACTACATCTGACAAACCCAATACTACTACATATGACAAACCCAATACTACTTCATCTGACAAACCCAATACTACTACATCTGACAAACCCAATACTGCTACATCTGACAGACCCAATACTACTACATCTGACAAACCCAATACTACAACATCTGACAAACCCAATACTACTACATCTGACAGACCCAACACTACTACATCTGACAAACCCAACACTACTACATCTGACAGACCCAATACTGCTACATCTGACAAACCCAATACTGCTACATCTGACAGACCCAATACTACTACATCTGACAAACCCAATACTACTACATATGACAGACCCAGTACTACTACATCTGACAAACCCAATACTACTACATCTGACAAACCCAGTACTACTACATCTGACAGACCCAACACTACTACATCTGACAGACCCAATACTACTACATCTGACAGACCCAACACTACTACATCTGACAGACCCAATACTACTACATCTGACAAACCCAACAATACTACATCTGACAGACCCAATACTACTACATCTGACAGACCCAATACTACTTCATCTGACAAACCCAATACTACTACATCTGACAAACCCAATACTGCTACATCTGACAGACCCAATTCTACTACATCTGACAAACCCAATACTACTACATATGACAGACCCAGTACTACTACATCTGACAAACCCAATACTACTACATCTGACAAACCCAGTACTACTACATCTGACAGACCCAACACTACTACATCTGACAGACCCAATACTACTACATCTGACAGACCCAACACTACTACATCTGACAGACCCAATACTGCTACATCTGACAGACCCAATACTACTACATCTGACAGACCCAATACTACTACATCTGACAAACCCAACAATACTACATCTGACAGACCCAATACTACTACATCTGACAAACCCAATACTACTTCATCTGACAAACCCAATACTACTACATCTGACAAACCCAATACTGCTACATCTGACAGACCCAATTCTACTACATCTGACAAACCCAATACTACTACATATGACAGACCCAGTACTACTACATCTGACAAACCCAATACTACTACATCTGACAAACCCAGTACTACTACATCTGACAGACCCAACACTACTACATCTGACAGACCCAATACTACTACATCTGACAGACCCAACACTACTACATCTGACAGACCCAATACTGCTACATCTGACAGACCCAATACTACTACATATGACAGACCCAGTACTACTACATCTGACAAACCCAATACTACTACATCTGACAAACCCAGTACTACTACATCTGACAGACCCAACACTACTACATCTGACAGACCCAATACTACTACATCTGACAGACCCAACACTACTACATCTGACAGACCCAATACTACTACATCTGACAAACCCAACAATACTACATCTGACAGACCCAATACTACTTCATCTGACAAACCCAATACTACTACATCTGACAAACCCAATACTGCTACATCTGACAGACCCAATACTACTACATCTGACAAACCCAATACTACTACATATGACAGACCCAGTACTACTACATCTGACAAACCCAATACTACTACATCTGACAAACCCAGTACTACTACATCTGACAGACCCAACACTACTACATCTGACAGACCCAATACTACTACATCTGACAGACCCAACACTACTACATCTGACAGACCCAATACTACTACATCTGACAAACCCAACAATACTACATCTGACAGACCCAATACTACTTCATCTGACAAACCCAATACTACTACATCTGACAAACCCAATACTGCTACATCTGACAGACCCAGTACTACAACATCTGACAAACCCAATACTACTACATCTGACAGACCCAATACTGCTACATCTGACAGACCCAGTACTACAACATCTGACAAACCCAATACTACTACATCTGACAAACCCAACAATACTACATCTGACAGACCCACTACTGCTACATCTGACAAACCCAATACTACTACATCTGACAGACCCAATACTACTACATCTGACAAACCCAATACTACTTCATCTGACAAACCCAATACTACTACATCTGACAGACCCAATACTACTACATCTGACAAACCCAATACTACTTCATCTGACAAACCCAATACTACTACATCTGACAAACCCAACAATACTACATCTGACAGACCCAATACTGCTACATCTGACAAACCCAATACTACTACATCTGACAAACCCAATACTACTACATCTGACAAACCCAATACTACTTCATCTGACAAACCCAATACTACTACATCTGACAAACCCAATACTGCTACATCTGACAGACCCAATACTACTACATCTGACAAACCCAATACTACTACATATGACAGACCCAGTACTACTACATCTGACAAACCCAATACTACTACATCTGACAAACCCAGTACTACTACATCTGACAGACCCAACACTACTACATCTGACAGACCCAATACTACTACATCTGACAGACCCAACACTACTACATCTGACAGACCCAATACTACTACATCTGACAGACCCAACACTACTACATCTGACAGACCCAATACTACTACATCTGACAAACCCAACAATACTACATCTGACAGACCCAATACTACTACATCTGACAAACCCAATACTACTTCATCTGACAAACCCAATACTACTACATCTGACAAACCCAATACTGCTACATCTGACAGACCCAATACTACTACATCTGACAAACCCAATACTACTACATATGACAGACCCAGTACTACTACATCTGACAAACCCAATACTACTACATCTGACAAACCCAGTACTACTACATCTGACAGACCCAACACTACTACATCTGACAGACCCAATACTACTACATCTGACAGACCCAACACTACTACATCTGACAGACCCAATACTACTACATCTGACAAACCCAACAATACTACATCTGACAGACCCAATACTACTTCATCTGACAAACCCAATACTACTACATCTGACAAACCCAATACTGCTACATCTGACAGACCCAGTACTACAACATCTGACAAACCCAATACTACTACATCTGACAGACCCAATACTGCTACATCTGACAGACCCAGTACTACAACATCTGACAAACCCAATACTACTACATCTGACAAACCCAACAATACTACATCTGACAGACCCACTACTGCTACATCTGACAAACCCAATACTACTACATCTGACAGACCCAATACTACTACATCTGACAAACCCAATACTACTTCATCTGACAAACCCAATACTACTACATCTGACAGACCCAATACTACTACATCTGACAAACCCAATACTACTTCATCTGACAAACCCAATACTGCTACATCTGACAGACCCAATACTACTACATCTGACAAACCCAATACTACTACATCTGACAAACCCAACAATACTACATCTGACAGACCCAATACTGCTACATCTGACAAACCCAATACTACTACATCTGACAAACCCAATACTACTACATCTGACAAACCCAATACTACTTCATCTGACAAACCCAATACTACTACATCTGACAAACCCAATACTGCTACATCTGACAGACCCAATACTACTACATCTGACAAACCCAATACTACTACATATGACAGACCCAGTACTACTACATCTGACAAACCCAATACTACTACATCTGACAAACCCAGTACTACTACATCTGACAGACCCAACACTACTACATCTGACAGACCCAATACTACTACATCTGACAGACCCAACACTACTACATCTGACAGACCCAATACTACTACATCTGACAGACCCAACACTACTACATCTGACAGACCCAATACTACTACATCTGACAAACCCAACAATACTACATCTGACAGACCCAATGCTACTACATCTGACAAACCCAATGCTACTTCATCTGACAAACCCAATACTACTACATCTGACAAACCCAATACTGCTACATCTGACAGACCCAATACTACTACATCTGACAAACCCAATACTACTACATATGACAGACCCAGTACTACTACATCTGACAAACCCAATACTACTACATCTGACAGACCCAACACTACTACATCTGACAGACCCAACACTACTACATCTGACAGACCCAATACTACTACATCTGACAAACCCAACAATACTACATCTGACAGACCCAATACTACTACATCTGACAAACCCAACAATACTACATCTGACAGACCCAATACTACTTCATCTGACAAACCCAATACTACTACATCTGACAAACCCAATACTGCTACATCTGACAGACCCAATACTACTACATCTGACAGACCCAATACTACTACATCTGACAAACCCAATACTACTACATATGACAGACCCAATACTACTACATCTGACAAACCCAATACTACTACATCTGACAGACCCAATACTACTACATATGACAGACCCAATACTACTTGAAGGAGGGAGCCACAGCACCAAAGATGAAATTCAAGATGATTTATTTACATGTGCAAACCAACATGTTCAGCGCGACGTTTCGATTCGCAATGAATCTTTATCATGCTTGATAAAGATTCATTGCGAATCGAAACGTCGCGCTGAACATGTTGGTTTGCACATGTAAATAAATCATCTTGAATTTCATCTTTGGTGCTGTGGCTCCCTCCTTCAAGTATATTAACTCCTGGTTTCCGGCATCAGAAACTTCGGCCGCGGGCACCACTTTAAACTGCTTCTCACTGGAGACGGATTGCTGTCCTACCCTTCCATTTGTTTAGACCCAATACTACTACATCTGACAAACCCAATACTGCTACATCTGACAAACCCAATACTACTACATCTGACAAACCCAATACTGCAACATCTGACAAACCCAATACTACATCTGACAGACCCAACACTACTACATCTGACAAACCCAATACTACTACATCTGACAGAACCAACACTACTACATCTGACAGACCCAATACTACTACATCTGACAAACTCAATACTACTACATCTGACACACCCAATACTACTACATCTGACAAACCCAATACTACAACATCTGACAAACCCAATACTACTTCATCTGACAGACCCAATACTACTACATCTGACAAACCCAATACTACTACATCTGACAGACCCAATACTACTGCATCTGACAAACCCAATACTGCTACATCTGACAGACCCAATACTGCTACATCTGACAGACCCAATACTACAACATCTGACAAACCCAATACTACTACATCTGACAGACCCAATACTGCTACATCTGACAGACCCAGTACTACAACATCTGACAAACCCAATACTACTACATCTGACAAACCCAACAATACTACATCTGACAGACCCAATACTACTACATCTGACAAACCCAATACTACTACATCTGACAAACCCAATACTACTTCATCTGACAAACCCAATACTACTACATCTGACAAACCCAATACTGCTACATCTGACAGACCCAATACTACTACATCTGACAAACCCAATACTACTACATATGACAGACCCAGTACTACTACATCTGACAAACCCAATACTACTACATCTGACAGACCCAATACTACTACATATGACAGACCCAATACTACTACATCTGACAAACCCAATACTACTACATATGACAGACCCAGTACTACTACATCTGACAAACCCAATACTACTACATCTGACAAACCCAATACTACTACATATGACAGACCCAATACTACTACATCTGACAAACCCAATACTACTACATCTGACAGACCCAATACTACTACATATGACAGACCCAATACTACTTGAAGGAGGGAGCCACAGCACCAAAGATGAAATTCAAGATGATTTATTTACATGTGCAAACCAACATGTTCAGCGCGACGTTTCGATTCGCAATGAAACTTTATCATGCTTGATAAAGATTCATTGCGAATCGAAACGTCGCGCTGAACATGTTGGTTTGCACATGTAAATAAATCATCTTGAATTTCATCTTTGGTGCTGTGGCTCCCTCCTTCAAGTATATTAACTCCTGGTTTCCGGCATCAGAAACTTCGGCCGCGGGCACCACTTTAAACTGCTTCTCACTGGAGACGGATTGCTGTCCTACCCTTCCATTTGTTTAGACCCAATACTACTACATCTGACAAACCCAATACTGCTACATCTGACAAACCCAATACTACAACATCCGACAAACCCAATGCTACAACATCTGACAGACCCAATACTACTACATCTGACAGACCCAATATTACTTCATCTGACAAACCCAATACTACTACATCTGACACACCCAATACTACTACATCTGACAGACCCAATGCTACAACATCTGACAGACCCAATACTGCTACATCTGACAGACCCAATACTGCTACATCTGACAGACCCAATACTGCTACATCTGACAGACCCAATACTACTACATCTGACAAACCCAATACTACTACATCTGACAGACCCAATGCTACAACATCTGACAGACCCAATACTGCTACATCTGACAGACCCAATACTGCTACATCTGACAAACCCAATACTACTACATCTGACAGACCCAATACTGCTACATCTGACAGACCCAATACTACTACATCTGACAAACCCAATACTACTACATCTGACAGACCCAATACTGCTACATCTGACAGACCCAATACTACTACATCTGACAGACCCAATACTGCTACATCTGACAAACCCAATACTACTACATCTGACAGACCCAATACTACTACATCTGACAGACCCAATATTACTTCATCTGACAAACCCAATACTACTACATCTGACACACCCAATACTACTACATCTGACAGACCCAATGCTACAACATCTGACAGACCCAATACTGCTACATCTGACAGACCCAATACTGCTACATCTGACAGACCCAATACTACTACATCTGACAAACCCAATACTACTACATCTGACAGACCCAATGCTACAACATCTGACAGACCCAATACTGCTACATCTGACAGACCCAATACTGCTACATCTGACAAACCCAATACTACTACATCTGACAGACCCAATACTGCTACATCTGACAGACCCAATACTACTACATCTGACAAACCCAATACTACTACATCTGACAGACCCAATACTGCTACATCTGACAGACCCAATACTACTACATCTGACAGACCCAATACTGCTACATCTGACAAACCCAATACTACTACATCTGACAAACCCAGTACTACACCATCTGACAGACCCAATATTACTACATCTGACAGACCCAATACTACTACATCTGACAGACCCAATACTACTACATCTGACAAACCCAACAATACTACATCTGACAGACCCAATACTACTACATCTGACAAACCCAATACTACTACATCTGACAAACCCAATACTACTACATCTGACAAACCCAATACTACATCTGACAAACCCAATACTGCTACATCTGACAGACCCAATACTACTACATCTGACAGACCCAGTACTACTACATCTGACAAACCCAATACTACTACATCTGACAGACCCAATACTACTACATCTGACAGACCCAGTACTACTACATCTGACAAACCCAATACTACAACATCTGACAAACCCAACACTACTACATCTGACAGACCCAATACTACTACATCTGACAGACCCAGTACTACTACATCTGACAAACCCAATACTACTACATCTGACAGACCCAATACTACTACATCTGACAGACCCAGTACTACTACATCTGACAAACCCAATACTACAACATCTGACAAACCCAATACTACTACATCTGACAAACCCAATACTACTACATATGACAGACCCAATACTACTACATCTGACAAACCCAATACTGCAACATCTGACAAACCCAATACTACTACATCTGACAGACCCAATACTGCTACATCTGACAAACCCAATACTGCTACATCTGACAGACCCAATACTGCTACATCTGACAAACCCAACACTACTTCATCTGACAAACCCAGTACTACTACATCTGAGAAACCCAATACTACTACATCTGACAAACCCAATACTACTACATCTGACAAACCCAATACTACTACATCTGACAAACCCAATACTACTACATCTGACAGACCCAATACTGCTACATCTGACAGACCCAATACTACTGCATCTGACAGACCCAATACTGCTACATCTGACAAACCCAGTACTACTACATCTGACAGACCCAATACTGCTACATCTGACAAGCTGCGCTCAGCTCTATGTGACCTGTATTGACACGTGAGGCATTTCCCCCTCTCCGGAGGGATGGAGGGGACACGCTGCGCTGAGATTGTTGTCATTCCTCCCGAATTAGAGATGCTACACCTCAGCAGGAGGCGCTGACAGTCACTTGACATTTGCCCCACTTCGGGTCGCAGCCGGCCAGCAGATAGTACAATAGAAAATTTTGGGAATTTCAGCATTGACATAATACAGGGTGCCACTGTACTCGCAGTATAGGGAAGTCCTGCTACACTCCATTCACTTCTATGAGACTAATGGGGTCACATGACCCTCCAACTACGTGATTGGTGATTGGTTCCCACCAGTCGGACCACATTCATCCCCCTTTGCAATCCAAATCTCCTGCACAGACACAGAAGTGAATAACAGAACTCTGCCTGCCTGCAGTCACCACTAGAGGGAGCTCACGAGCAAACTGCATACAGCTTTATTATAGAGTTCAATGTAGAAACAGTATGCAGTCAGCTGCAGAGCTCCCTCTAGTGGCGCACATTTTTATAAGGACTTTGATTTTTTTCTTTACATGTTTATTAGAATACATCCCTGTATTCCCTGCGATATAACAATTCCGGAACATTCTTAGAACTGTATTTTGAGCTGTTCCTCTGTTGTGCTCTGTGCTCAGAGTAATTTATTGTGCCTGGAGAGATGTGTGATACCTTCTCTATGTTGTTAGTAGCAGCAGGGCTGTGAAATATGGATTTGTATTCCAGGATTGTAATAGGACAGGTCCTCACACTGTTGTGCTCTGTGCGCAGGGTAAGGTATTGTGCCTGGAGAGATGTGTTATATATTTCTATATGTTGTTAGTAGCAGCAGGGCTGTGATATATGGATTTCTATTCCAGGATTGTAATAGGACAAGTCCTCACACTGTTGTGCTCTGTGCTCAGAGTAAGGTATTGTGCCTGGAGAGATGTATGATACCTTTCTATATGTTGTTAGTAGCAGCAGAGCTGTGAAATATGGATTTCGATCCCGGAATTGTAATAGGACAAGTCCTCACAATGTTGTGCTCTGTGCTCAGAGTAAGTTATTGTGCTTGGAGACGTGTTATACCTTTCTAAAATTTGTTTGTAGAAGCAGAGCTGTGAAATTGGATTTATATTCCTTGATTGTGTATTTTTTCACACTGCTGTACTCTGTGCTCTCTGCATTGAACCACGGACAGTGTCAGGCATTAAGTAGCTGTGTTATTATACCTTTGTGTGTGTTGTTAGTAGCAGCTGAACTGTGAAATATTCTTATTCCATGATTATACTGGGGGGCGTGTCCTCACACTGCTGTGAACTCTCAGCAGACAATGTTAGGTTTTGCCCCTGGAGAGATGTGTAATTATACCTTTGTGTATAGGTTGTAACAAATGGATCTATACTCCTGTATTAAAGCTTCTCCAAGTGCACAGGGGGTGTGTCCTCAAACTGCTGTGCTCTAAAACCTTTGCATTTAAATGCACCACAGCCCTTCACCTTTATTCTGAGTGACTCCTGTAGTTTTCAACCAGAATGTGGCTGCTGAGGGGAGCATAGGTGGAAGAACTCATTGTACAGAGCTCAGAGCACAGCAGTGTGAGGGCACAATCCCAAACCTGGAATATAAATCCATATTTCACAGTCCTGCTGCTACTAACACTATACACAGAGGTATGATTACACATATCTCCAGCGGCAATACATAACACTGGCTCCAGAGAGCACAGAGCGCAGCAGTGTGAGGATGCGCCCCCAATCTTGAAATATCAATCCATATTTCGCAGTCCTGCTGCTACTAACACTATACACATAGGTATGATTACACATATCTCCAGCGACAATGCATAACACTGACTGCAGAGAGCACAGAGCTCAGCAGTGTGAGGACACAATCCCCAATTTTCAAATGTAAATCCATATAACACAGTCCTGCTGCTAAGATCACCATACACCGAGGTCTGATTACACATATCTCTAGTGACAATACATAACACTGGCTGCAGAGAGCACAGAGCGCAGCAGTGTGAGGACGCACCCCCGATCTTGAAATATCAATCCATATTTCGCAGTCCTGCTGCTACTATCACCATACACATAGGTATGATTACACATATCTCCAGCGACAATGCATAACACTGACTGCAGAGAGCACAGAGCACAGCAGTGTGAGGTCTGATTACACATCTCTCCAGCGACAATGCATAACACTGACTGCAGAGAGCACAGAGCGCAGCAGTGTGAGGACACAACCCCCAATCTTGAAATATAAATCCATATAACACAGTCCTGCTGCTACTATCACCATACACCGAGGTCTGATTACACATATCTCTAGTGACAATACATAACACTGGCTGCAGAGAGCACAGAGCGCAGCAGTGTGAGGACACAACCCCCAATCTTGAAATATAAATCCATATAACACAATCCTGCTGCTACTATCACCATACACATAGGTATGATTACACATATAATAATAATAATAATTCTTTATTTATATAGCGCACACAGATTACGCAGCGCTGTACAAAGCATGTCAAACTGGTCCCTGTCCCCATGGGGCTCACATTCTAAACAACCTAACAGTATGTTTTTGGAGTGTGGGAGGAAACCGGAGTACCCGGAGGAAACCCACGCAAACACGGAGAGAACATACAAACTCTTTGCAGATGTTGACCTGGGTGGGATTCGAACCCAGGACTCCAGTGCTGCAAGGCAGAAGCGCTACTCACTCAGCCACCGTGCTCTCTAGTGACAATACATAACACTGGCTGCAGAGAGCACAGAGAACAGCAGTGTGAGGACACGCCCCCCCCCCAATATTGAAATGTAAGTCCATATAACACAGTCCTGCTGCTACTACCACCATACACAGAGGTATGATTACACATATCTCCAGCGACAATACATAACACTGGCTGCAGAGAGCACAGAGCACAGCAGTGTGAGGACACGCCCCCCAATATTGAAATGTAAGTCCATATATCACAGTCCTGCTGCTACTAACACCATACACAGGGGTGTGATGAGACATGTGTGCAGTGTGGCTGCAGTGTGTAGGGTGGGCACTGCTGGTTGGTAGGTGATGGGCCACCCTGACCCCGGTGATTCGGCGCTCTCCCCACTATGTATGGCTTCTCCTGCCAGGCTCCCTTGTGCGGTGCCTTATTAATATGCTTGGCTCTAGAGTTGATTTTCCACATTCCTGAGACGTCGCTGAGTCTTTACCTGTTTTGTTGCAAACACCACAAGGAAGAAGAACGAGAGAAATTTGCCCCGTGGCTATTCTTACCCATCAGCCCGCCGAGCCGTCAGGTGGTCACCGCAGACAGACACAGGATGGTCCGCACCACCGCTCACCTGCACTCACCAGCGCCACCTAGCGGAGGGGAAGGGGCAAACTATTCTAGAGATAAACAGTGTCACCAGAAAGGGTTAATGCCGCAGGGATCTCAGAGATAGCAGGCTGTTGGCTTAGGTGGTTATAGAAGTGGTCCAGGTAGATAGATATGAGATAGATATGAGATAGATAGATATGAGATATATATAGAGGAAATAGCGCAGCACACCGGATGAAGTGAAAAAATCTTGTAGTTTTATTCCATGTTCAATAACACAAGCGACGTTTCGGCTACAGGTAGCCTTCCTCAAGCCATTTAACAAGTGTGAATGGTGGACATATATACAAACGTGAGAGGTCACATGACCTCATAAGTGCCGCCCATCATATTATCATATTTGTGTTACAATAGTCAAAAACAATTCAATATCATAATACATAGATGCAGTGTATATTTAAAATTGGGTAAGTACATATAGTGAAAGAAATTGCAGACATAATAAATATATATACAAGGTAAAGTGCATATGCCATATCCTGGTATCCAGCGGATCCCCCACAATAAAAGTGATAAAGTGCCAAGTGGATCGAGTGTATCCTCCTACTGTGTGTGGTTGATGCGTCCCCGGTTTGGCTGCGGACTCCGATCTGAGGCATCTAATAGCATGATCAAACAGAAGAAAAAGAAAAAGGCTCTCTGGAACGCACCAGTGGAACGCACGCCATCCAGGTCGCAGTGCGCATGCGCTGCGGTTGTTGTGGAGCTAGACACGCGTCATAGGAACCACTCCGTAGTCATGGCAACCTGCGGACAAGGCTACAGTCTGGATGTGCTTCAAGCACTGCGCTGATGCGGTATGTATCTCAAACAAGCATGGTCATCAGAGGCACAGGAACATGACAATGCGCTGAAATGATGCGCTGTAGTGTACAGTTCTATGTCCCATATCTAGTATAAGTGCCTATATACTCAGTTATCAAGGGTGCATATAGCAACGAGTGTGACCGGGACAGGGGTGGGATGATTAACCCCTCCCGGGGAAATCAACCCCCTTGAGGGTGACAACATACCTGGAAGCTCCCCATTTACGGGTGTAATCCAGTGTGTCACCTAAACCCTGATTTGTGGTCATGGGTATAATAATACCTTAATTTATCCCTAGCTGAGTGAGGCACAAATGGAAAAAATTCCACTTCATGGTATCAGGTTTTCAAAAGAAGAGGAAACAGGATGGCGTATGTCCATGGTACGATTCCAGCCTAAGGTAAGTATTATAGAGAAAAATATATAGAAAAAATTGATGTGCAAGGTCCAGCAGCTTTCGCGGGGAGACATCTGGGGCAAAAACCATAAAATCTGTAAAATAAAGAAACATCAGTAAATTTTTTTATATACAAATATGTTCACACTAAGTGTTATTGTGTATCTACAAATCAGATGGTTACAGAATACTACTGCCTGAATATGACTCCAAAAGCAATTCAAAGTGTCCACAACTTAAAATCCACATTAAGTCCCTTAGGTCTAAGTGTCTCCAATGTATAAATCCATTGGAGCTCTTTTTTCTTTAAGATTCTTTCCCTATCACCCCCCCGTCTAAGCGGGGGCACATGATCGATTATGCGAAACCTGAGGTGTCTTTCGGTATGTCCTAGCTCCGAAAAGTGCTTCGGAACCGGAAGATCTTTACGGTTGGATCTTATAGTGTACCTATGCTGGTTAAAGCGAGTTTTGAATTCCAATGTAGTTTCTCCTACATAGGCCAGTCCGCATGGACAACTTAAGAGATATATAACATAAGTGCTGTCACATGTTAAAAAATGAGTAATGTCATACTGTTTGCCATTATGGGAAAAGGTAGAGCCTTTGTCCATATGTTTGCAATTAACACATTTGCAGCAGGGGAAACATCCCTTCCTCAATTGTCCCAATATCCCTCACGTTTGTATATATGTCCACCATTCACACTTGTTAAATGGCTTGAGGAAGGCTACCTGTAGCCGAAACGTCGCTTGTGTTATTGAACATGGAATAAAACTACAAGATTTTTTCACTTCATCCGGTGTGCTGCGCTATTTCCTCTATATATACTACTAAAGGATTTAAGGCCCAATCCTTAGACGCTTGCACCCACCAACAAGACTTCTCTGAATGTGCTGCTTGGATTTTTCTATACGTAGATATGAGATAGATATGAGATAGATAGGAGATAGATATGAGATAGATAGATAGAAGAATAGATAGATAGATATGAGATAGATATGAGATAGATAGATATGATATTGATAGATGGATAGATAGATGGATAGATAGATAGATAGATAGATAGATAGATAGATAGATAGATAGATATGAGATAGATAAATAGATATGAGATAGATAGATTCATAGATAGATAGATAGATAGATAGATATGAGATAGATAGATAGATATGAGATAGATAGATAGATATGAGATAGATAGATAGATAGATAGATATGAGATAGATAGATATGAGATAGATAGATATGAGATAGATAGATGGATAGATATGAGATAGATATGAGATAGATAGATAGATAGATAGATAGATATGAGATAGATAGATAGATAGATAGATAGATATGAGATAGATAGATAGATATGAGATAGATAGATAGATAGGAGATAGATAGATATGGATATATAGATAGATAGATAGATAGATAGATAGATAGATAGATAGATAGATAGATAGATAGATATGAGATAGATAGATAGATAGATAGATATGAGATAGATAGATATGAGATAGATAGATATGAGATAGATATGAGATAGATAGATATGAGATAGATAGATAGATAGATAGATAGATAGATATGAGAGATAGATATATAGATATGAGATAGATAGATAGATAGATATGATATAGATAGATAGATAGATAGATAGATATGAGATAGATAGATAGATATGAGATAGATAGATAAATCGCCATCAGAGGGGGGCGTGTCCTGCTCAGCCAGCCCCTCCCATCTACTCCTTCCCATGCCTTATGGCTTCTTACTGGTCACAGTTCATGTCATGTGACCACAGTGACATCATCTCAGGTCCTTCAGCCTCTTAATAATAGCAAACTGTACACCGTGCATGTATCTGATCACATGAAGTCACAGTAACCTCCATGGACTCCTACTCCTTTCCATCCTCCATGGAGGTTGCTGTGATCTCATGTAATCACATACATGGTGTACAGTTTGCTATTATTAGCAGGCTGAGACCTGCGATGATGTCACTGGTCACATGTCATGAATGTAACACAAGGCACCCTGTAAAAAGATTGACAAAATACTTCCCATCTGTACATAGAGCTTTATATGTCTGTAGGTGAATATTAGCAGACGGTCCCTAAGAACAAGGGGGCAGGGCAGGGATTTGAAGAGACACAGAGCTGTCAGTCACAATAATGGGGCGTGGCTCACTGCCAGAGAGAGGAGTCACAAACACCAGACACGAGTCAGAAAAGCTAATTTGCATATCATAAAAACCTCTGTAATTAAGGTAGCCATCAGATGTTACAGGGTACATTGTGCTCATAAAGGGATGGACATGGTCAGCAACAATACTCAGGTAGGCTGTGGCGTTGTACCAAGGGGCCCAAAGAGTGCCAAAAAAATATTCCCCACACCATGACACCACCACCACCAGCCTGAGCCGCTGATACAAGGCAGGATGGATCCATGCTTTCATGTTGTTGACGCCAAATTCTGACCCTATCATCCGAATGTCGCAGCAGAAATCGAGACTCATCAGACCAGGCAACGTTTTTCCAATCTTCTACTGTCCAATTTCGATGAGCTTGTGCAAATTGCAGCCTCAGTTTCCTGTTCTTAGCTGAAAGGAGTGGCACCCGGTGTGGTCTTCTGCTGCTGTAGCCCATCTGCCTCAAAGTTGGACGTACTGTGCGTTCAGAGATGCTCTTCTGCCTACCTTGGTTGTAACGGGTGGCGATTTGAGTCACTGTTGCCTTTCTATCAGCTCAAACCAGTCTGCCCATTCTCCTCTGACCTCTGGCATCAACAAGGCATTTCCGCCCACAGAACTGCCGCTCACTGGATGTTTTTTCTTTTTCGGACCATTCTCTGTAAACCCTAGAGATGGTTGTGCGTGAAAATCCCAGTAGATCAGCAGTTTCTGAAATACTCAGACCAGCCCTTCTGGCACCAACAACCATGCCACGTTCAAAGGCACCAAATCACCTTTCTTCCCCATACTGATGCTCGGTTTGACTGCAGGAGATTGTCTTGACCATGTCTACATGCCTAAATGCACTGAGTTGCCGCCATGTGATTGGCTGATTAGAAATGAAGTGTTAACGAGCAGTTGGACAGGTGTACCTAATAAAGTGGCCGGTGAGTGTATGCCAAGCAAACATCTGTAGCACAGCCGCTCAGTATGACGAATAAGGCGCAAAAAAAAAAAAATAGAGACAAATCTACTACGTGGGCTACTACTATCTATACAATGTGTGTTCTCATGCCATGATGTAGTGGAGTTTTCTATCAGTATGTAGCAGAGCTGACTGTGTCCCTGGCTTGTCTCGTGTGCAGAGATGAGTCATTGTGGCTGTATCTGCAGTGCTATGCCAGGTGACACACACAGCTCAGCTACATGGAGATGTTGTGTAGTTACATCTCTAAGATAAGCTCTATGTCCCGTGTGTTCTATGTTATCTGATATATATCTTTAGTCTCGTTGTTGCGCCAGAATTATCACAACCTACAACCATCTGTGATGAGTTCAGTTCCTGCCTCTTATTAGTCACTTTTTCCGAGGCACAATGTTAGATTCGGGCACTTACATGTGATCCTCCTACAAGCTCCTCTCTGCTTCCCTTCCGCACCCCAGCATGAGAATGACCCCCACAGCAGCACCCAGGTGTGTGACTCCCTGCACCCAGTGACCTCCTCAGCAGGGGCTTTTCCTGGAGGGGATCCCCCAGTGCTGATCTCCTACTGCCCCCCTGTAATTCTGCACAGTATCCCCCTCAGATACCAGTGTGGTCATCCTGCTACACGGGGCACTTCTCTGTCCTGTCTGCAGTGCCACTCACTTCTCCTCTATCCTGCTACATGGGGGGCACTTCTCCGTAGTATCTGCAAAATCCTACAAACTTCTCACCCATCCTGCTACATGGGGGACACTTCTCTGTCCTGTCTACAAAATCCTACAAACTTCTCCTCTATCCTACTACTACACGGGGACACTTCTCTGTCCTGTCTACAAAATCCTACACACTTTTCTTCTATCCTACTACACGGGGACACTTCTCTGTCCTGTCTACAAAATCCTACACACTTTTCTTCTATCCTACTACACGGGGACACTTCCCTGTACTATCTACAAAATCCTACAAACTTCTCCTCTATCCTGCTACTACACAGGGTCACTTCTCTGTCCTGTCTACAAAATCCTACAAACTTCTCCGCTATCCTACTACTACACAGGGTCACTTCTCTGTCCTGTCTACAAAATCCTACAAACTTCTCCTCTATCCTACTACTACACGGGGACACTTCTCTGTCCTGTCTACAAAATCCTACACACTTCTCTTCTATCCTGCTCTGAGCTCCTGCTTTTGCAGATTGTTTGTAAATAGAAGGTCATGAACTGTAAACAGAGGCTGCAGTAGTGTCTGTAGTATCTGTAATGTCTGTGATGTCTGTAGTGTCTGCTGAGCTCTGCTGCTGGGGATAAGAGCTCAGTGCTGTCTCTGAGTTAACGCCACCTTTGGGCTGGAGTGTTTTCGCGGCCCGTTTATGCACCTAAGCGAACAAGTTGCTAAATGAGGGAAACATGGTTATTATTGCTGCGCGGCGAGTTTGATGTTTAGTTGCAAAACTGGCGCAAAAACTGTGCGACACTATGAAAAGGCGCAAAAACAACAGAAAAAAAAAGTGATACATCTGGCCCAATGTATATAATGAGAGCTTGAATCTGATTGGTAAATAAGATTCAGGGTGTACGTATAGATGGTCACAGAATGCGCGACAGTAACAGATGACCCCCACACCTATGGGTACTACCACTAAACCACTTAGTCACCAAAATGACCAAACCATCTGCTCCACTGATGCCGGATTGCGTAGCCTCAATATGGTTTTATATGTAAATTCCCATCTTGCTTTACTTGAATCTGATTGGTTGCCAGGTGTAGCTCCTCCAGTTTTACCTGCAGTACCTATACTGTCCTATAGATGGCGCTGATGTTTATACTACTTGCTATCTCCGCTGTGGTCCTATCTATTAAGTGCGGAGACCAAATATGTCCAGATAATGGAAAGAATATCCGCAGCGTCTCATCATATTCATATTCCAGCTGGCGACCGCGCTGCTGCGTGTCAGTGTCTCAGCCCGGCTGACTATAATCCTCATGATGTCATCTCTCATCACTATCATTATATCATATTATTGTGGCTTCTGGATGTTCCCTTCTCTTCATACCGAGACCCAGATCATAGACTGATACATAACCCCACAATAGTTATAGGGTCAGTATGTACCAGGACCCCCCCCCCCCAGATCTATCTATCTATCTATCTATCTATCTATGTATCTATCTCATATCTATCTATCTATCTATCTATCTATCTCATATGTATCTATCTATCTCCTATCTATCTCCTATCTATCTATCTATCTATCTATCTATCTATCTATCTCATATCTATCTATCTATCTATCTATCTATCTATCTATCTCATATCTATCTATCTATCTCATATGTATCTATCTTATATGTATCTATCTCATATCTATCTATCTATCTATCTATCTATCTATCTATCTATCTATCTCATATCTATCTATCTATCTATCTATCTATCTATCTATCTCCTATCTATCTATCTATCTATCTATCTATCTATCTATCCCCTGTCTGTGTATATTAAGCTTTCGGTGCCTTATGGGGTTAAGTCTCTCCCTATTACTTAATGTGAGGAGAGAAGAGATGAAGTCACATAATCACCCATCCCATGTCAGGTGTTTCGAGTGCTTTAATATTTGTCATTCCTCGCATTGTTTGTTCTCTTGCACAAGTGGATTAACCTTTCAAATCTTTCTTGGCTCATACACATATTTTATAGTCTACCTGTCCTGTGTGCAGGGGAGCCCCTGTGTATACTGCAAGGAGCCCCATCTATACTGCAGGGAGCCCCCATCTATACTGCAGGGAGCCTCCATCTATTCTGCAGGGAGCCCCATCTATACTGCAGGGAGCCCCATCTATACTGCTGGGAGCCCCCATATATACTGCAGGGAGCCCCATCTATACTGCAGGGAGCCCCCATCTATACTGCAGGGAGCCTCCATCTATTCTGCAGGGAGCCTCCATCTATTCTGCAGGGAGCCCCATCTATACTGCAGGGAGCCCCCATCTATACTGCAGGGAGCCCCCATCTATTCTGCAGGGAGCCTCCATCTATTCTGCAGGGAGCCCCATCTATACTGCAGGGAGCCCCCATCTATACTGCAGGGAGCCTCCATCTATTCTGCAGGGAGCCCCATCTATACTGCAGGGAGCCCCCATCTATACTGCAGGGAGCCCCCATCTATACTGCAGGGAGCCTCCATCTATTCTGCAGGGAGCCCCATCTATTCTTCAGGGAGTCCCCATCTATACTGCAGGGAGCCCCCATCTATTCTGCAGGGAGACCTCATCTATACTGCAGGGAGCCCCCATCTATACTGCAGGGAACCCCCATCTATACTGTAGGGAGCCCCCATCTATTCTGCAGGGAGACCTCATCTATACTGCAGGGAGCCCCCATCTATACTGCAGGGAGCCCCCATCTATACTGCAGGGAGCCCCCATCTATTCTGCAGGGAGACCTCATCTATACTGCAGGGAGCCCCCATCTATACTGCAGGGAGACCTCATCTATACTGCAGGGAGCCCCCATCTATTCTGCAGGGAGACCTCATCTATACTGCAGGGAGCCCCCATCTATACTGCAGGGAGCCCCCATCTATACTGCAGGGAACCCCCATCTATACTGTAGGGAGCCCCCATCTATTCTGCAGGGAGACCTCATCTATACTGCAGGGAGCCCCCATCTATACTGCAGGGAGCCCCCATCTATTCTGCAGGGAGACTTCATCTATACTGCAGGGAGCCCCCATCTATACTGCAGGGAGCCCCCATCTATTCTGCAGGGAGACTTCATCTATACTGCAGGGAGCCCCCACCTTTACTGAAGGGAGCCCCCATCTATTATGCAGGGAGCCCCCATCTATACTGCAGGGAGCCCCCATCTATACTGCAGGGAGCCCCATCTATACTGCAGGGAGCCCCCATCTATACTGCAGGGAGTCCCCATCTATACTGCAGGGAGCCCCCATCTATACTGTAGGGAGCCCCCATCTATTCTGCAGGGAGACCTCATCTATTCTGCAGGGAGCCCCCATCTATACTGCAGGGAGCCCCCATCTATACTGCAGGGAGCCCCCACCTATACTGCGGGGAGCCCCCATCTATACTGCTGGGAGCCTCCATCTATTCTGCAGGGAGCCCCCATCTATACTGCAGGGAGTCCCCATCTATACTGCAGGGAGCCCCCATCTATACTGTAGGGAGCCCCCATCTATTCTGCAGGGAGACCTCATCTATACTGCAGGGAGCCCCCATCTATACTGCAGGGAGCCCCCATCTATTCTGCAGGGAGACCTCATCTATACTGCAGGGAGCCCCCATCTATACTGCAGGGAGCCCCCATCTATTCTGCAGGGAGACTTCATCTATACTGCAGGGAGCCCCCATCTTTACTGCAGGGAGCCCCCATCTATTCTGCAGGGAGCCCCCATCTACACTGCAGGGAGCCCCCATCTATACTGCAGGGAGCCCCCATCTATTCTGCAGGGAGACCTCATCCATACTGCAGGGAGCCCCCACCTTTACTGCAGGGAGCCCCCATCTATTCTGCAGGGAGCCCCCATCTATACTGCAGGGAGCCCCCAACTATACTGCAGGGAGCCCCCATCTATACTGCAGGGAGCCTCCATCTATTCTGCAGGGAGCCCCCATCTATACTGCAGGGAGTCCCCATCTATACTGCAGGGAGCCCCCATCTATACTGCAGGGAGTCCCCATCTATACTGCAGGGAGTCCCCATCTATACTGCAGGGAGCCCCATCTATACTGCAGGGAGCCCCCATATATACTGCGGGGAGCTTTTATCTATACTGCGGGGAGCCCCCATCTATTCTGCAGGAAACCCCCATCTATACTGCGGGGAGCCCCCATCTATACTGCAGGGAGCCTCCATCTATACTGCGGGGAGCCCCCATCTATTCTGCAGGGAGCCCCCATCTATACTGCAGGGAGCCCCCATCTATTCTGCAGGAAACCCCCATCTATACTGCAGGGAGCCCCCATCTATACTGCGGGGAGCCCCCATCTATACTGCAGGGAGCCCCCATCTATGCTGCAGGGAGCCCCATCTATACTGCAGGGAGCCCCATCTATACTGCTGGGAGCCTCCATCTATTCTGCGGGGAGCCCCCATCTATACTGCAGGGAGCCCCCATCTATACTGCAGGGAGCCCCATCTATTCTGCGGGGAGCCCCCATCTATACTGCTGGGAGCCCCCATCTATACTGCAGGGAGCCCCATCTATATTGCAGGGAGCCTCCATCTATACTGCGGGGAGCCCCTATCTATACTGCAGGGAGCCTCCATCTATTCTGCAGGGAGCCCCCATCTATACTGCTGGGAGCCCCCATCTATACTGCAGGGAGCCCCCATCTATACTGCAGGGAGCCCCCATCTATACTGCGGGGAGCCCTCATCTATACTGCGGGGAGCCCCCATCTATACTGCGTGGAGCCCCCATCTATACTGCGGGGAGCCTCCATCTATACTGCGGGGAGCCCCATCTATACTGCAGGGAGCCCCCATCTATACTGCGGGGAGCCTCCATCTATACTGCAGGGAGCCCCATCTATACTGCGGGGAGCCCCCATCTATACTGCAGGGAGCCCCCATCTATACTGCAGGGAGCCCCATCTATACTGCGTGGAGCCCCCATCTATACTGCTGGGAGCCCCCATCTATACTGCTGGGAGCCCCCATCTATACTGCGGGGAGCCCCCATCTATACTGCGGGGAGCCCCCACCTATACTGCGGGGAGCCTCCATCTATACTGCGGGGAGCCCCCATCTATACTGCGGGGAGCCCCCATCTATACTGCGGGGAGCCCCCATTTATACTGCGGGGAGCCCCCATCTATACTGCGGGGAGCCCCCATCTAAACTGCAGGGAGACCTCATCTATACTGCAGGGAGCCCCATTTATACTGCAGGGAGCCCCCATCTATACTGCAGGGAGCCCCCATCTATACTGCAGGGAGCCCCCATCTATACTGCTGGGAGCCCCCATCTATACTGCAGGGAGCCCCATCTATATTGCAGGGAGCCTCCATCTATACTGCGGGGAGCCCCTATCTATACTGCAGGGAGCCTCCATCTATTCTGCAGGGAGCCCCCATCTATACTGCTGGGAGCCCCCATCTATACTGCAGGGAGCCCCCATCTATACTGCAGGGAGCCCCCATCTATACTGCGGGGAGCCCCCATCTATACTGCGTGGAGACCCCATCTATACTGCGGGGAGCCTCCATCTATACTGCGGGGAGCCCCATCTATACTGCAGGGAGCCCCATCTATACTGCGGGGAGCCCCCATCTATACTGCGGGGAGCCTCCATCTATACTGCAGGGAGCCCCATCTATACTGCGGGGAGCCCCCATCTATACTGCTGGGAGCCCCCATCTATACTGCGGGGAGCCCCCATCTATACTGCGGGGAGCCTCCATCTATACTGCAGGGAGCCCCCATCTATACTGCAGGGAGCCCCATCTATACTGCGTGGAGCCCCCATCTATACTGCTGGGAGCCCCCATCTATACTGCTGGGAGCCCCCATCTATACTGCGGGGAGCCCCCATCTATACTGCGGGGAGCCCCCACCTATACTGCGGGGACCCCCCATCTATACTGCGGGGAGCCCCCATCTATACTGCGGGGAGCCCCCATCTAAACTGCAGGGAGACCTCATCTATACTGCAGGGAGCCCCATCTATACTGCAGGGAGCCCCCATCTATACTGCAGGGAGCCCCCATCTATACTGCAGGGAGCCCCCATCTATACTGCAGGGAGCCCCATCTATACTGCAGGGAGCCCCCATCTATACTGCAGGGAGCCCCCATCTATACTGCAGGGAGCCCCCACCTATACTGCGGGGAGCCCCCATCTATACTGCAGGGAGCCCCCATCTATACTGCAGGGAGCCCCCATCTATACTGCAGGGAGCCCCCACCTATACTGCGGGGAGCCCCCATCTATACTGCGGGGAGCCCCCATCTATACTGCAGGGAGCCCCCATCTATACTGCAGGGAGCCCCCATCTATACTGCAGGGAGCCCCATCTATACTGCAGGGAGCCCCCATCTATACTGCAGGGAGCCCCCATCTATACTGCAGGGAGCCCCCACCTATACTGCGGGGAGCCCCCATCTTTACTGCAGGGAGCCCCCATCTATACTGCAGGGAGCCCCCATCTATACTGTAGGGAGCCCCCACCTATACTGCGGGGAGCCCCCATCTATACTGCAGGGAGACCTCATCTATACTGCAGGGAGCCCCCATCTATTCTGCAGGGAGACCTCATCTATACTGCAGGGAGCCCCCATCTATACTGCAGGGAACCCCCATCTATACTGCGGGGAGCACCCATCTATACTGCAGGGAGCCCCCATCTATACTGCGGGGAGCCCCCATCTATACTGCAGGGAGCACCCATCTATACTGCAGGGAGCCTCCATCTATACTGCAGGGAGCACCCATCTATACTGCAGGGAGCCACCATCTATACTGCAGGGAGCCCCCATCTATACTGCGGGGAGCCCCCATCTATACTGCGGGGAGCCCCCATCTATACTGCAGGGAGCCCCCATCTATACTGCGGGGAGCCCCTATCTATACTGCAGGGAGCCCCCATCTATACTGCGGGGAGCCCCCATCTATACTGCAGGGAGCACCCATCTATACTGCAGGGAGCCACCATCTATACTGCAGGGAGCCCCCATCTATACTGCGGGGAGCACCCATCTATACAGTAGGGCAGTGATGGTGAACCTCTTAGAGACCGAGTGCCCAAACTACAACCAAAACCCACTTATTTACCCTGATGTGCCAACGTTTCATTTTAAACAGTAACTTACTGCTACCTGTTCTTCCACTTCTCTAATTGTATCGCCCCCCTGAGGCCACCAATACAGTTGAAAGAAGAAGGGCAAATTCAGACTATTTTTGTAGCTTCTCTCCAGGGTCTCTCTGTTTAGGAAGAATGGTGGGTCCAGCAGGATGACCTCCAAAGATAATGAAGTTCTATCAAAACCTTCTCACTTTCCAAGCAGTCAATGAAGTGTCGCCTCAAAATAGTGTAGGACTGCAGGAAGATTTAATGGATTTGGTCCTGTTTGGTGAACTCTCTCCTGGGATGATGGCCCGAGTGCTCACAGAAAGGGCTCTAAATGCCACCTCTGGCACCCGTGCCATAGGTTCGCCATCACTGCAGTAGGGGAACCCAAATCCATGGAAGCCCCCATCTATACTGCAGAGAGCCCCCATCTATACTGCAGGGAGCCCCCATCTATACTGCAGAGAGCCCCCATCTATACTGCAGAGAGCCCCCATCTATACTGCAGGGAGCCTCCATCTATACTGCAGGGAGCCCCCATCTATTCTGCTGGGAACCCCCATCCATTCTGTGGGTAGCCCCCAACTATAGTGTGGGGAACCCCCATATATACTGCAGGGAGCCCCCAGTGATGTCACAGTACAGGGATAATACAAACAGTGATGTCACAGTACAGAGATAATACACACAGTGATGTCACAGTACAGAGATAATACACACAGTGATGTCACAGTACAGAGATAATACACACAGCGATGTCACAGTACAGAGATAATACACACAGTGATGTCACAGTACAGGAATAATACACACAGTGATGTCACAGTACAGGGATAATACAAACAGTGATGTCACAGTACAGGGATAATACACACAGTGATGTCACAGTACAAGGATAATACACACAGTGATGTCACAGTACAGGGATAATACACACAGTGATGTCACAGTACAAGGGATAATACACACAGTGATGTCACAGTACAGGATAATACACAGTGATGTCACAGTACGGGGATGATACAAACAGTGATGTCACAGTACAGGATAATACACACAGTGATGTCACAGTACAGAGATAATACACACAGTGATGTCACAGTACAGGGATAATACACACAGTGATGTCACAGTACAAGGGATAATACACACAGTGATGTCACAGTACAGGATAATACCCGCGGTGATGTCACAGTACAGGGATAATACACACAGTGATGTCACAGTACAGGGATACTACACACAGTGATGTCACAGTACAGGGATAATAAACACACTGATGTCACAGTACAGGGATAATACACACAGTGATGTCACAGTACAGGGATAATGCACACAGTGATGTCACAGTACAGGGATAATAAACACACTGATGTCACAGTACAGGGATAATACACACAGTGATGTCACAGTACAGGGTTAATACACACAGTGATGTCACAGTACAGGGATAATACACACAGATAATACACACAGATAATACACACAATGATGTCACAGTACAGGGATAATACACACAGTGATGTCACAGTACAGGGAGAATACACACAGTGATGTCACAGTACAGGGATAATACACACAGTGATGTCACAGTACAGGGTTAATACACACAGTGATGTCACAGTACAGGGATAATACACACAGTGATGTCACAGTACAGGGATAATACACACAGTGATGTCACAGTACAGGAATAATACACACAGTGATGTCACAGTACAGGGATAATACAAACAGTGATGTCACAGTACAGGGATAATACACACAGTGATGTCACAGTACAAGGATAATACACACAGTGATGTCACAGTACAGAGATAATACACACAGTGATGTCACAGTACAGGATAATACACAGTGATGTCACAGTACGGGGATGATACAGACAGTGATGTCACAGTACAGGATAATACACACAGTGATGTCACAGTACAGAGATAATACACACAGTGATGTCACAGTACAGGCATAATACACACAGTGATGTCACAGTACAAGGGATAATACACACAGTGATGTCACAGTACAGGATAATACCCGCGGTGATGTCACAGTACAGGGATAATACACACAGTGATGTCACAGTACAGGGATAATACACACAGTGATGTCACAGTACAGGGATACTACACACAGTGATGTCACAGTACAGGGATAATAAACACACTGATGTCACAGTACAGGGATAATACACACAGTGATGTCACAGTACAGGGATAATACACACAGTGATGTCACAGTACAGGGAGAATACACACAGTGATGTCACAGTACAGAGATAATACACAGAGTGATGTCACAGTACAGGGATAATACACAGAGTGATGTCACAGTACAGGAATAATACACACAGTGATGTCACAGTACAGAGATAATACACACAGTAATGTCACAGTACAGGGATAATACACGCAGTGATGTCACAGTACAGGGATAATACACACAGTGATGTCACAGTACAGGGATAATACACACAGTGATGTCACAGTACAGGGATAATACACACAGCGATGTCACAGTACAGGGATAATACACACAGTGATGTCACAGTACAGGGATAATACACACAGTGATGTCACAGTACAGGGGATAATACACACAGTGATGTCACAGTACAGGGATAATACACAGTAATGTCACAGTACAGGGATAATACACACAGTGATGTCACAGTACAGAGATAATACACACAGTGATGTCACAGTACAGATATGAGAAGGGGGCTGCGGTGTCCTGTATTACTTTCCTCCTTCCCTCAGATGTTTTTCTTTGTATTCGGCCAATTTTAACCCTTCGCCTGTGACATGAGGCGGCAGCTGATGTCTGTCCCTGGCTGGGTGTCCTCACTTCACTGTTCTGCACTTGTCTCGGGTCCAAGCATCGAGCTCCGGCCCCGGGACAGCTGGAATGAAAAGTGGGAAAGTATTCGGAACATCCCCCCCCCCCCCTTCTCCCGGCCGGTGAGGGTGGTAGCTGTATCCCTGTCACCCTATTGTCATCACCCACCACCTCTTCTTCTTCTTCTTCTTGTGTTTTTGTGAGGCTCCAGTAGGCGGACTGTGGTGTCCCCGGGCCCAATGGCAGTGCAGCGGCTGATGAAAGGCAGAGGGAGACATGAGGGGGTCCTACCATCATCACACAGATCCCAGGGCTGAGACATGACACAGTCCCAGCAGCTTCAGCCAAACCCTGCAGGACCTTACTGACAGCACAGAACCTGGACCGGACCCGGGGAGGGGGGTCCATACACTGGAATTAATAAGGATCTATTATTTCTCTTCCTATGAGAGGACGACAGTCATGATTCTGCTCACATCTCGCAGTGTATTACTCTCACTTCACTACCCCCAGATCTTCCTCATCCTCACCAGCGGCAGTTACCTGTAAGTTTTCCAAATTTTCCAAAAAATTTTTTTTTTTTTTAATGTAACTGAAAAAGTTGCAGGTTGCCCTTAGACCTCAGAGTAAAACCAGAAGGGGGCGCTCTGCCATGGGTGACAAATTCACTGGTGGGGGGTGGGGGTGCAAAAAAGTATCCAACTTCCGACAAAAAGTTTCACGTGGTGATCAAAATTAAAAAATGGTCACTTTTGCACATTTACAAAAAAAATTTAGGATTGTTTTGCAAAATTTTCCATAATTCAAATCGAAACACTAAAATGAGGTAGGATTAGTATTAACTATTTCTAATTAAATTTACAGAAACGAGTCATTTTTTTCCTTTAAAATTACAATTATTCTAATTAAAGGTTTATAAATATTTTGTTTTTTCGGGGTGTCTCTAGGGGTCTGCAAAGATATTTTAAGATGTTGTCAACACTTTTATATGTCACTGATATATCCTTAAATTATTGCAAGAAAAAAAAAATGTATATATATCTTGATTTTTTACAAATATTTTATTTATTAGTTATCTTTTTGTTTCTAAATTTATATTGTTTTTTTTAAATGAATTTATTTTATGGTATATAGTGAGATAGTGTTTTCATTCATGATATCTCTGTATCTGGAGAGCAGCTTGTTCTGCGGTTGTGGTTTATATTACCTGGGTTTTATTTCATTATAGATGTTTTTTTATTGTTGTTATTTCATTGATCTGTTTTTGTTGCTATTTTATTTAACCTGCGATTATTCTGTTTGCTTCAGATCTTTATTTATTTCATAATTTCCTCTTCCTTTTTTTTTTTTACTTTTTTTGTTTTATCTATAATTTTTTTTACATTCTTTTGGTTTTTTTGGTAATTTCGGGAGTGATAAGCTGGATATTAGATGTTCTCCTGGTGATTAGTAATGGTGTGATCCTGGGGTGATGCAGAAACACGACTTATCATATGTTATTATGTCATTTTATTCGGGTTTATAGTCGCTGTGTATGTAATGTGACTGGAGTTTTAGAATCTCATCTCTATCTATCTGTCTCATATCTATAAATGTATCTATTTATTATCTATCTATTTCTCTGTCTTTCTGTCTATCACATATTGATCTATTTCTATCTCATATCTAACTATTTTTCTATCAACGAACCAACCATCTATCTATTATCTGTCTATCTTCTATCTATCTCATATCTATCTATCTATCTATCTATCTCATATCTATCTATCTATCTATCTATCTCATATCTATCTATCTATCTCATATCTATCTATCTATCTATCTATCTCATATCTATCTATCTATCTATCTATCTATCTCATATCTATCTATCTATCTATCTCATATCTATCTATCTATCTATCTCATATCTATCTATCTATCTATCTATCTCATATCTATCTATTATCTGTCTATCTTCTATCTATCTCATATCTATCTATCTATCTATCTATCTCATATCTATCTATCTCTTATCTATCTATCTATCTATCTCATATCTATCTATCTATCTCATATCTATATATCTATATATCTTTCTATCTGTCTATCTCATATCTATCTCATATCTATATATCTTTCTATCTATCTATCTATCTATCTATCTATCTCATATCTATCTCCTATCTATCTATCTATCTATCTATCTATCTCATATCTATCTATCTATCTATCTATCTATCTATCTCATATCTATCTATCTATCTATCTATCTATCTATCTATCTCATGTCTATCTATCTATCTATCTCATATCTATCTATCTATCTATCTGTCTATCTCATATCTATCTCATATCTATCTATCTATCTATCTATCTCATATCTATCTATCTATCTATCTATCTATCCATCTCATATCTATCTATCTCTTATCTATCTATCTATCTATCTATCTATCTCATATCTATCTATCTCATATCTATCTATCTATCTATCTATCTATCTCATATCTACCTATCTATCTATCTATCTATCTATCTATCTATCTCCTATCTATCTATCTATCTATCTATCTATCTATCTATCTATCCATCTCATATCTATCTATCTCTTATCTATCTATCTATCTATCTATCTCATATCTATCTATCTCATATCTATCTATCTCATATCTATCTATCTATCTATCTATCTATCTATCTATCTATCTATCTCATATCTATCTATCTATCTATCTATCTCATATCTATCTATCTATCTATCTCATATCTATCTATCTATCTCATATCTATCTATCTATCTATCTATCTATCTATCTATCTCATATCTATCTATCTTGTATGAGGAGCGTGGTCCTGTGTTTCCCTGTGCCTGTGGGTTACATATCTGTCTATCTTTCTTCTACCTATCTCATATCTACATGAACATGTCACTGGGGCGGCAAATTTATTGTCTTTGTTAAAAAATGTTAAGATTTGTTGATGTGCAGAAGTCGTTGCTCTCTGTTGTGTCCTCTTCATATAGATTTTGACTTCCGACAAGAATTAGGTAGACTTTTCCATCTGCCATTATCAGATGTCAATTGTTGGACACATTTCATGCTTTGGTTGTGTTGTGGTTGATATTTGGCCATCAGGTCTGGACTTCACTATTGTTCATCTTCTGTTCATTGAACAGAAAATTATAGAGTTTACACTTTCAGAGTATTGGGATTCTGGCTCGGTTGAGTTGACTTTGTCCACGTGTATGGATATTCGTATATATATATATACCCTTAGGAATACATTACCCCTTACTGAACCTCCATAAGCCACCAATTTCAGAGCCACCAATTTCATGGTATGTCAGGAAGGCACATTGAATCACGTGTGGTGAGAGGGTTCTCTACGTACGTTTTTAGGGGAAAAAACAAGACCCCCACGATGACCCAAAAAACATCTAAAGGGGCTTTCTGGGCACAAGATTGACGACCTATCCTTGAGATACACCTTATCGATATCAGATTGGTGAGGGTTTGGTACTTGGCAAACCACCACCGATGAGAACAGATAATGGAAGAGGAAGCTGATGGCTCCACTCCCTATTTAGTGGTCAGACCAGGTTACTACAGATCAGCTTCTTGTTCCCTACCCTGTTGGTTAGTAAATATTTTTATCTTGAAAACTCCTTTTAGGCATCATAATATGGAAAGTTAAGGACTGGGTCCATAACTGCCCAATTATTGCCCTAGTTCTTCCATACGTGACCAGCTGTGACCCAACTCTATGTGAAATCCCAGGTTTTTGTTGGGACCCTTGTCCCATAAGACTAGAGATGAGTGGACCCGATATTTTGTGTTTGATTTGGACCAACGCGACCCAGACGTGCCTATGGTTGGCCAGGGGGGCACTTGTGGCCAATCACATCCCCCCCCCTTCTCCCGGCCGGTGAGGGTGGTAGCTGTATCCCTGTCACCCTATTGTCATCACCCACTATTGTCATCACCCAGTTGCTAGGTGTGTTAATTTCCCGAATAGGCCATTTGTCCGCCAATCTACCAATCCAGTTCAGGCCGAACCCCAAACATCGGAATCTCTTCATATGGACCAATAACCACGGAGTAAAATTGAATCGATTGGGTATTTTTGAAAAGAAATGTACTAGATGTGCACAAGAGATTTTTTAGGTCACCCTCTCTGTGCTATGGATTGCCTTGGCTCGGCTCTAGAAAAACAACATCAAATATTTGGAATATTTTTTTTTTTTTTTTTACATAAATGCAGCCATATTTTCATAAAACCGTATAGGAAATTACTATCCTGAAAAAATTTTGCTCCCTATAAATAGTTCTGATCTTGAAACAAAAGTTTTTGACCACATACCAGATGCTGAGATGCTCGTGGTTACCCGGACTGTGTGACATAATTATAACGTTTCATTGCCGGGGCTGGAATCGTTACAATACCAGAACACAGTTGCAGAAGGAATTACAAGTGAACGATTGCAGAAACCGATGGATGAATTATTTTTTTTTTCCGTCAAACTCAAGGACATTTTACAGTAACAATCCAGTCAAAAGGCAAAACCGGTATCACCTTGTGCTCCTTCCATGGGCCGATCCTGGAATCCGTGTATCAGTATGATAACAAGTTTTGGGAAACAAAATTTCCCACGCTAGTAATTTGCCACGCCCCCGCCTCCGCCCCGGTTTTAGATTTGGATATGAAAGTTTTTGGGTCCACAGAGAAGAAAAATGGACACCCAACAGTTATGGGGTTCAAGATAACCTCAGTTTTGTGGAACCAGGGAGAAGAAGTACTGTATGTAGAACCTGGATCCTGTCTACTCCTTAGTTTGACGATGCACCGTTACTCTTCTCCACTTGGTCTTCTTACTTCAAGGTAGAGCTGAAATTTCCAACACTAGCCAAAAAGAAAGAGAACTCAACTAACATGAGTAGTATAAGAGCCACATGGCACCAAGGGACAGAACTTTTCATTGGGTGGGGGATCCAAAACATAGATCTGCATGGGTTCCCCAAAATGTAAAATCCACCCCTGGATGACAGTATCATGTTAACATTAAGTCAATGTTGACATCTATGACTTGTTTTGGTGGATCTATCTCATCCATGGATAAAATGGTCTTCAATGGACAGTTAGGTGTTCATGAAAACCCCCTGTGCCTAAGCAGGGGTGGCCAAAACCGTCAAACTGCACTCACCCCGTGGTGGTGCCCATTTCCCGATGTTTCTTTTGGTCTTCAATGGTTTACCCAACCTGATGTGCTGGAAGGTTACGGGAGCCATTTTGGCTAATCGGTGGACTTACCTGACCACTGGATGTCATCTGTAATAGTGATGCCCTGTTGTCTGTCACATAAACCAGGGGGTCACGTGACACACATTGGCCACTCTGTAGTCTCCTCACACCATGGTTGTCACACTCTAAAAACCCCTTTAACTCCAAAAGAGGTTATTTTAAAGAGATGGCACCTTTAAACTGAACCTTCCTTGTTGTGTGGAATACTGTAGTTTTAGGAAATTAGGAGGTTCAGTCAAATTCACAGTTCGCAGATCATTATTCATGCATTGTAAGAAGGTGTCACCACCAGGCTCTGTAGAGACACCAAACCCAAAGGGCCATAGTTATCTGGGAATCTGAACATGGTGGTTCATGGTGGCCAACGAAGGGCTTGCATTTGTAATGGGCAGCCCTGGTAATGCAGAAGGTCTTGACGACTATGCCATAGTCATCGAAAAATGGAAGAAGGACAACTTTTTAGTCTTCAGGCCTCTTGCGTCTTGCCTTTGGTTATTGTTGTCCTTCTCATTGTTGGGTTCTTCTGTCTCTTTAGCTTCTTATTATATGTGTATGATATACATTTTGATATAAGATTATTTCACTGGTCAAACCTTCTATCCAATGATAACCAATGAAAGATCCAGAACAAGCTCCACCATAAAATTCAGCTATGGTCCCGGGTGACCCAGGACTTATGTGCCTTTATCTAGTCCCATGGATAATGGTCAGAAAAAATTAGCTAAGGAGAAACCCAATCAAATATAAAGAGTATTGAAGTTATTGTCATTGCCAACTTTTCTGGAACCATCCAGGAGGTTTCTCGAAAAGTTGACCTCCTGGAATGAGATCAATTCATATCCATATTCAATATGGCACCTTCTTCTCCTACACTTGTTCAAGGCCTCCATATGATCAAGTAATGGGACTCTGCATGGTCTCAATGCCAGTTGAGTTTGACGAGTTTGATGCCTCCACCAAGCTTGTCCATCAATCTTCTCCCACTCCTGGCCAGGTCCTGGTCTTTTTTTTTTACCATTTGTAAATCTGTGGCCACTCTTTTTGTTGTCTGTTTTTCTTTTCTCTGGTTATTTTTACAGTGTGGAGCTTATGAAAAGGCGTCTAAATAAACAGTAGTTATTACAGCATAGCTAATGTGTGATCTTTGTGAGGGTAAATATGCAAGCAGAAGACTCAACCGACAAGACGGTGTTACGTGTTCCCACTGAATTACTGAATGTACATCATGGATTTTTTGGCTTTGATCTTCAGTTTAACTTGGACTTTAAAAAAATTGGGCAAACAAGGGTGGTAGAGATATCTTTTATGGTGATAGCCAATAGCTGTTATGGTGGCCCGGCCTACCTCCAACAGGACCCTCTTTGGATTTTCGGCCAACAACTGGCTAGGCAATTTCCCCCAATAAGTTCTAAACCTCGAACCATTTTATTATTTTTTTCTCTGTCTGCAACTACACAAGGGTGATGGTCTTCTACCAGAAGGGCCATCTCCTCATCGGTAACCCCCAACCATGAATGGTCACTTTGAGTAGAATTTCGAAAAAAAATCACGATTTGGGCCAGGATGAGACAAATTTGCAACTTTTTTTTCTATGAGACCAAAAAAATTCTCCTCTACACCATCATTCGGGATATGTCTCCAATATATATCTCCAGTAAACCAGTTCAACAGAAAGTGGCCAAATTTTCAGGGATTCCCTCTTGATTTTTTCCATTGACCCACATTAGGAGCTGAATGATCAAGCCCAATTTCCTTCCAGGACTAATTAGCGGGTTTGTATTCAGATTGTTGGAGGTCGTCACACTTTGAAAGGTTTTTTTTTTTTTAACCCAAAACTAATTCCGTCCCATGACAGCTTTAAAATGCAAAACTTTTTTTTTTTTTTTCCCGAATTCGATCCATGATTTGTTCGGGAATGTTCGTCCCATAATAAGCGCCATTGTGCCACATCACAGCGGTGATCTGTCCTCGCCGTCATTAATATGCACGTCGAATTCTCACTGTAAAAAAAAAATGGTTTCATTTGCGTGCCAATGGCACATTGAGAAGTAACTTGGCCAAAAACAAAAGTTACTGGCAGGGGGTGTTCAGACTTCTTGTAGAGAATTAGAGAACTATAGATAATAAGAGGCTCCCTTTTCCGGCTGGGGCTGGCTTCTCTTTCATGGCCCATTCAGTCTTTCTTTGTTGAAGAGGTTCTGCAGCAGCAAGTAGAAATCTAGACAAATGGACTGTGTACAATTTTGCTCAATCTACTCTTTTCAACTGTGTTACATAAACTATTTGTTGAGTGTTTTTTATGCTTTTTTTGTGCCTGAAGTAGGCCGCACACAATGTCAGTAGCACTGCTAGAACACCTAACCGGTTCTTGATAAGAAAAAAGATTTTACGAAAACTTTTTGATGGGTATGAAGGTGTGTAGATATCTCAGGAGCTTTGAATGGAATTCCTGGACTGGAGTATAGCTGTTGGACCTTTATCTTTCTATGGTTTTTGTGCTGATATTTAGGTTACCCAGTTACCTTGTTGGACTGTGGTGGAGCAGCTGAAATTTTTTGAAGAACCACAGGACATTGAGCAGTCCACCTTGATATGAGGGTTTAGCTACAATATATTATTTTTGTTAACCATTTTCTTCAGAAGGTCCCTTCTTATGTGTTCTTCTTCAGGTTTCACATTGGTGAGTTCTGTTGCTGATTGTTCTCTTTTAACTTTTATGACCACAGAAGTGGTCTTGTATGGTCAACAATTGATCCTCCTGAACAGAGTTGTTTATGCATGTCTTCTCCATGGGGTGATCAAATTCCTCCCGAAATGGTTTACCTTAAAATAGAAAGATTGGGAATGTTTAAATTCAACACGTCTTACCTTATTTACCACACATTGGCCAATAATCAAAGAATGGGGATACACTTCCTCCTAGGAGAATAAAGTATAAAGCTTTTTGCTGTGACCATAGAGTCTTGTTGACCATAGAGTTTTGTCGACCATAGAGTTTTGTCGACCATAGAGTTTTGTCGACCATATAGTCTTGTCGACCGTAGAGTCTTGTCGACCGTAGAGTCTTGTCGACCGTAGAGTCTTGTCGACCGTAGAGTCTTGTTGACCGTAGAGTCTTGTTGACCATAGAGTCTTGTTGACCATAGAGTCTTGTCAACCATAGAGTCTTGTTGACCATAGAGTTTTGTTGACCGTAGAGTCTTGCTTTATTCAGAAGGTCCCTTCTTATGTGTCTCTCTTAAGGATTCACATTGGTGAGTTCTTGGTTTTCATCTTCTATTTTGTTGCTTATTGTCCTCTTCAACTTTTTTTTACCCCAATAGTGATCATGCAATTTAGACAGTTTGTATGACCAACAATTGTTCCTCCTGAACACACCTGCTTAGACAAGTATGCATGTCCTCTCTGAATGGAGAGAGAAGTAAGCTGTGGTAAGATTCCTCCAGAAATGGCTTACCTATTTTTAATATGGAAAGATTGGGCATGTTCACACTCAACATGCTTTACCTTATTTACCCCTCATTTGTAAAAAAAAATCAGAGAATGAAGATACCAACTACACTTCCTCCGAGGAGAATAAAGTATTAAGCTTCTTATTGTTGACCATAGAGTCTTATTGACCGTAGAATCTTGTTTTCTTCAGAAGGTCCTTCTCCAGGTTTCATATTGGTTCTTGGTTTCCTATCTTGTTGCTGATTGTCTTCCTCAACTTTTTTTTTACCCTAAAAGTGGTCATACAATTTAGACAGTTTGTATGACCAACAATTGTTCCTCCTGAACACACTTAGACAACTATGCATGTCTTCTCCGTAGGGAGAAAGAAGTAAGCCAAGTCCAGATTCCTCCAGAAATGGCTTACCGATCCTTAAAAACTGAAAGATTGGACATGTTTAAATTCAACATGCCAGACCTCATTTGCCATAGAATGGAGATACCACCTACACTTCCTCCCAGGCGAATAAAGTATCAAGCTTCTTGCCGTATTTATAGTCAGTGACAGCTTACCATAACCTAAAGTGATCAGACACCAATGACAGGGTTAGGACTACTAATAGATCATTTAGTGATGGAAATTGCCGAGTGCCGCGCTCCCCAGATCTCCGTCAGCTCCATAGAGATTAATGGAGCAGAGCGATCATGCATGGCCGTCTGCTCCATTACGGAGCGAAGAGGGGTCTGACGGAGGTAAGTGTGATCCCATCGGACCCCTCGTTTTCGTGATCTCTGGGGGTCTCATCACTGAGAGCCCCACCGATCAGCAACTTAGGCCCTTTCCTGTGGATAGGGCCTAACTTATTTTCGTGGGAAAACCGCTTTAAGTCAATATACTGACCTGCTAATGCTCTTTGTAGGTGTTCTTTTCTCCTCAGGGGCTGGGTCTCTATGCTAAATAGGGGAATGTCTACACCTTTGCTCTGTATGTTATGAATGAATACTTGTTTTTTTTTAGTAAAACAGGGACTAATCTGTGATGGAATAAGTGATGGAATAAGTGCTACACCCATTGTTCAAAATACAAACTTGCTCAGCGGCTTTGTATATATTTTCCATACCTCAGGGGCCGGATCTCTACAATATGTAGAATAAGTTTTTGACTATTCTTTGGCTTCTTCTTAATAGGACTTTTCCTCAGTTGTCTTCACTATGACACACCTGTACTACAATGGTCAGGGACAATACTTTGTAATAGCGCCTCCACAGGAGAAATGAAGCATTACACAGTTCAGAAAAAACAGCAGACAGTCCATTCAAGGCAAGGACCTGCTGCCACTCTCTGTATGTGCTTTCTGCTTCTAGTTTAGTACAAAACTTTGGGGCTCATTTACTAAGGGTCCGGACGCCGCTCTTTTGTCGGGTTTCCCGAATATTTCCGTTTTGCGCCGAATTGTGGCATTTTGGCCCACGTGATCGGATTTTGCCGCATCGGCACTGGCTTGCACGCGACAGAAATCAGGGGGCGGGTCGTCGGACAACCTGACGGATTCGGACAAACCGCGGAATTTAAAAAAGGATTTGTGTCGCAAGCACTTACATGCACCGGGAAGAAGCAGGTGAACTCCGGTGGACCTCGGCGCAGCAGCGACACATGCAGGAACTCGGACGCACGATGTTAGTGACTCGCGCCAGACCCGAATCCTCGTCGGACAATGCACCGTGGGATCGCGACGGGACCGGGTAAGTAAATCTGCCCCAATGTTCTACAGAGAGATTGACCCCAACCATGGGGCCGCATCCTAAGACACCTGGTCCCCAGGCCTTGACCGAAGAACCTTGTAAAATTAAACAATCAGATACGCAACTTTTTTGGGGTTAGCCGATCCCTCGTTATACAAAAAAAGGTTGTAGACCACTGCTAAAGAGGAACAA
This sequence comes from Engystomops pustulosus, assembly GCF_040894005.1. Taxonomy (NCBI): domain Eukaryota; kingdom Metazoa; phylum Chordata; class Amphibia; order Anura; family Leptodactylidae; genus Engystomops; species Engystomops pustulosus. The sequence goes on from NC_092414.1 coordinate 15,972,135, forward strand.
AAAAAAGGTAAATTTTTTTTTTCGTCCGGAAAGTTAAAAAGAAACAGAAGTACTTGAATAACCGCAGTCGCTTCTATAGACCGAAATAGTTAAGCCAGAAATGAAGGAACAAGATACGGTTTGAAGAAAATGTTGGTTATTCTGCTTACTTTGTGTAGGATTCAGAAACCACACCAGTCTTCTTTTCTTTTTGGGCAGCTGAAGAAGAGACTCTTGTGGTTTCGAATCTCATTGATACTTCAAGTGCGGCTCTGCTCATGCAGTGTAATTATAGACATCTCGCCCTAGGATTCCCATGCATTCTTAGGACGGGGATACAATTGTTCTTTGCATTGCTAAAACAAATCTCCTTCTCCTTTTGATGATCCGCTGAGGTTATTCAGCCGAGGCTGACTGATGCAAATTGGTGTAAAAATCCACATTTCAAGCCCCGTTGGTTTTTTCGCTAGCGTCAGTGTCGATTATTTTGCAGTGTTTACTTTAGTAACCAAAGTCTGAGGAGAAGAATGACTTTTTTTTAAATTTTTTTACCAGATTTCATTGGACGTATTGGAACATTTACTAGTTTCTTCCTATTTCAAGGTCCTCTTTGGTTTTGTGGTTGGGGTGTTGTGTGTTAAAGGGGATGTCCAGAGTAGAAAAGCTCAAAATTCATATATCTGAGTTCTAAGCTAATATAGATGAGACCTCTGGTTCTGCTTTTACATGCACCACTTAAAAAAAAGGTAAACTCCGTCGGACCTGAGCGGGGAAGCGACACATGCAGGATATCGGGCGCACGATCTTAGTGAATTGCGGCAGAGTGCATTATCGTCGGACAATGCACTTTCGGTGAACTTCATCGGACAGGTAAGTAAATGTGCCCTATTGATAGGAATAGTGTAATACTTCATTTCTCCTGTGGAGGCGCTGCAGGGAACGTCAACTCTAGCAATTGTGGGAGGTGGATAGAGAAGGAGAAAAGTTATAGAATAAAGCCTACTACTCCCCTAATCTAGGTGGTCCTTACCAGCAGTGTAGACCCGGAAACCTTCTACTGCTAGTCCAATCCAAATCAGACACGGTGAGTCTCCTTGTCAATCATATGTCCAAGTTCTAAGCTAATGAAGATGGGACCTCCGGTTCAGACCAGTATAATTTGGTGGTTACAAACAGCATCTCTTAATCTGTAGGACTCAACAAACACATTGATATGAATAGTGTAATACTTCATGTCTCCTGCGGAGGTGCTGCAGGAAAAGTCAACTCTAGCAATCGTGGGAGATGGATAGAGAAGGTGTAAAATTATTGACTAAGTCCTACTACCCCCCTAATTTAGGTGGTCCTTACCAGCAGTGTAGTCCCCGAAGCCCTCCACCGCTGGTCCAAACCAAATCAGACATGGTGAGGCTTCTTGCCAATCATATGTCCAAGTTCTAAGCTAATGTATATGGGACCTTCGGTTCAGACCCTTATAATTTGGTGGTGACAAATGGCTTCTCTTTATCTGGAGAACTCGTCAAACACATTGATATAAATAGTGAAGTACTTCATTTCTCCTGCAGGGGCGCTGCAGGGAAAGTCAACTCTAGCAATCGTGGGAGGTGGATAGAGAAGGTGTTAAATTATTGAATAAGTCCTACTACTCCCCTAATCTAGGTGGTCCTTACCAGCAATGTAGGCCCCAAAGCCCTCCACCGCTGGTCCGAACCAATCCAGAAGTGGTGAGGCTCCTTGCCAATTACTGGCCTCATTGGTCACATGTCCAAAATGGGTGATATCACTGATGATCAGTCAAAGGAACCTTACCACTTCTGGCTTAGCTTGGATGGAAAACAAAGAGAACATTGACTGCATTGCTGGAAAGGAAGGATGGAGTAGGAGAGTGGCCACCAAGGTTCTCATACTGGCAACCATCAGACGTCAACAATATGGCACATTGTAGGCACTTTTCTCACACGCACAGGTTCAGTCCATAAGATATGGACCATGTAAAGATCTTATTTACAGACTAGAGGGTGCCCCAGGAACCGTTCTACCAGAATCATAGTAACATATGATGCTAGTAGGCCCTGTAGGCCCACATGGAGGCCGGTACGCCTAGTATTCTACAAGTCATTGTTGAGTCCAGGAAATATGACATATCATTCGGACTGTCGCCCACGTCAAGGGGGTGGTGAACCACCACCAAACCATGTCAGAAGCTCCATTTTTGAGTGGGGAATGTGTAAATGTGCCGTGAATGTTTCCAAAAATTCAAGACAATTTCAGGACTCTTGACAAGGATGATAGGCGCCACAAATCACATGAAGTTGACTTGTTGATACCAGTGGATATCTCAAGCTCCGACTACAACTCAAGACTTTGGATACAATTGTCACGGAAAACAAGTGGCCAAACTGCGTGTCATATCGGTCACGTTCGTCGTTGTAGTCTATTCATGCCTCTGGATGACCACACAGGAAGCTCCATAGGACCCTGTTGGTGGTTATTGTCTAACATGTCTGATCATGATTGTCCCAAATTTAAGGGATTATTACCAAGCGTAGGGCTTAATTGTGGAGCCATAAATACTTCAAAAGCCGGACTGGTATCCCCGGTGTCTCCTCAATTATCTCAAAGTCTATAATAGCTGTGAGATGACCAGGCTGTCAGTCACCGTAATGCTTAGTTGTGGGTCAAGAGGTATCCACCTAATACTTTTACTCCACTATTATGTGTATATTACTCCACTGTGTATATTATCCCTGTACTGTGACATCACTGCGTGTATTATCCTTGTACTGTGACATCACTTTGTGTATTATCCTGTACTGTGACATCACTGTGTGTATTATCCTTGTACTGTGACATCACTGTGTGTATTATCCTTGTACTGTGACATCACTGTGTGTATTATCTCTGTACTGTGACATCACTGTGTGTATTATACCTGTACAGAGATAATACACACAGTGATGTCACAGTACAGGGATAATACACACAGTAATGTCACAGCACAGGGATAATACACACAGGGATGTCACAGTACAGGGATAATACACACAGTGATGTCACAGTACAGGGATAATACACACAGTGATGTCACAGTACAGGGGATAATACACACAGTGATGTCACAGTACAGAGATAATACACACAGTGATGTCACAGTACAGGGATAATACACACAGTGATGTCACAGTACAGGGATAATACACACAGTGATGTCACAGTACAGGGATAATACACACAGTGATGTCACAGCACATGGATAATACACACAGTGATGTCACAGTGCAGGGATAATACACACAGTGATGTCACAGTACAGGGATAATACACACAGTGATGTCACAGTACAGAGATAATACACACAGTGATATCATAGTACAGGGATAATACACACAGTGATGTCACAGTACAGGGATAATACACACAGTGATGTCACAGTACAGAGATAATACACACAGTGATGTCACAGTACAGGGATAATACACACAGTGATGTCACAGTACAGGGATAATGCACACAGTGATGTCACAGTACAGAGATAATACACACAGTGATGTCACAGTACAGGGATAATACACACAGTGATGTCTCAGTACAAGGACAATACACACAGTGATATCACAGTACAGGGATAATACACACAGTGATGTCACAGTACAGGGATAATACACACAGTGATATCACAGTACAGGGGATAATACACACAGTGATGTCACAGTACAGGGATAATACACACAGTGATGTCACAGTACAGAGATAATACACACAGTGATGTCACAGTACAGGGATAATACACACAGTGATGTCACAGTACAGAGACACCTGCAGTAAGGGGTGAGCCTGGTTTCTGTTTAATACAAAATAACTGCAGAGCATCTTTATTCACCGAGTATAAGGCCACAAGTTTTGGGGCATAATAGGTTAGAAAATTCCCTAGTTATACATCTGATTCTGAAAATAGAGAGACAACCAATATGGCTGCTACATTACCCTCCACAAGCTGCCATCAAACAGCTTAAGACCTGCCATTCAGGATCTTGGGAAAGTTGAAAGGGGAACTTAAAGGAGAAGTTAAAAATCTGTAGACATGGACTCCTTATAGTGTCTCTAATGATATGGTCTAGTAAAAAGCAGATATTGGTAGATTTCTGTATAAAGTTAGTGCCCCCCTCCCCCAGGGGCTCCCTATATATCTGCGCAGTCAGCGATACATGAATCTGTAATTACACCATGTTGTTGTTGCCCGGTAACAGGAAAGCAAAGGAAAGCGTTTCGTGGGGGTCACGGACTGCGACTCTTAATAACACAAGACATAATGTCGAGTCACAGCCCCTCGCTGAACAGAAATAAAGTCATAAATCAACTTTAATTATTGTTGTGGGGTCCGAGGATGAAGGAAGCTTCTGGAAGCTCTAGGAGGCGGCCATTTTTTTTCAATAGTATAATCATTCCTAGTAATTATGGGATGTAATATAGTATAATATCGCGGTGCAACATCCCCCACCGGGGCCTAGCCCTTGAGGTGAGGCCTGGAGACAGCCGGGGCCCGCGGTACCGGAGTGGCTGGCGGTTGCGGCCTAAGCACGCTATTGTCACGGTGCTTGGTACGGGGGAACCGGAGGGCTGTCCTACAGCCTGGCAGGTCTCCAGCAGGGTGGTGTTGGCAAGAAATGATGAGGGAGCGGCTGCTATAGCGGATCTCCCTGGGGCAACCCCTTAATGTCCCGAGTGTGAGTCTCTGGGTGATGGGCAGGGTGCCGGTGATGAAGGCAGCCGTATTAGCAGGGACCAGACGGAGACAGAAGTTGAAGAAAACAACTTACAGTTCTTTATTTGAACCGCAGGAACCGCAGCAAACGTGCCTTTAACAGGTAGGTAGGGTGCCGAGATGTGAGTTGGAGGGAGCCTCAGGAGATAGTTCACCAGCCTGGAAGTAGAGGGCAGGCTGGGAGGCAGCTGTGTCCTGGTAGGAAGCTTCAGCTTGTCCTGTAGGGCTTCAGGTATCACCTTCAAAGGTAAGATAATACCCCTTTTCCTCACTATACTAACTCTAGTCTAATGCTCCACTCTTCAGAGGCAGGGGCTAGGCTCTTCCTGCTCTGGTATGGGCTAGACAGAGATTACTCACTCACTCACTGATTCTCCTAGGATTCCACACTAGAATAATCCTCCAGAACATTCCTGGCCAAAGGTTTTAATTACCTCCCCTTGGTCAGGTGGTGGCTGCTCCTCCAATCACATCTCAGCTTACAGAGCACAGGATGTAACACATATCATTGGATAACAGCATCTGGCATTATACAAAATACTTAACTCCTGCCTTGCCAGGCAGGATTCACCACTGCAATACCGCTATGTCCTATCAGGACCATGTAGTGTAATGGAATTACATGCAGGTGGGACGTATTCGCAAACCCTCCCTCGCCATTGCATCGGCGAGGGTGTTGCATACCCCGGGGGCAATTGAAAGAGCCGCCCTCGGCTCGACTACAGTTGTTTTGGGGCACAGAGGGGGCTAAGGACACTTCTGGGAAGTGCAGGCTATGTGAGGTGTAGGGACAAACCGCCCATGGTCCTGGAGACAGGCACCTGGGTTGGTGTCGGACTAAGACAAAAAAACATGTAGCTGTATGACAGTTGGTCGCTGACGCCATTAAACCGAACTGTACAGTAGGAAAGGTGTGGTGTCATGTCCTGTAATCCACTCCTTGCACCAAGGCCTGTATATTTGTTTTATCAACGCTTCTTCCCTGGCGGCAATTATATAGTGTATATATGCATACATTGGCATATGTGACACAATAAAACATTGTACTACATAGAGACGGTCCGACACAGCCACACTACAACCTGAAAAGCCTATGAAAGGGTTAATGCAGACTACTGGCAGATATGACAGTGTGCAAACAGGTTAAGATCACATTGGCTTAGGAGCCCAATGGGTACACATCTTGAACGTTACAAACGTTACAGAGGTGGATAGGCTACTCAGGGTAGCACGATAGTAAATGTCTCTTTTCCTGCAAAGAAAAGGCATAAAAAGTGCAAACAGAATGTCCGTACCTAAAAGGAAGGCATTAAGTGCAAAATAGTAGTCAATGGCCACTTTTCCCTTGTAGTATCTGGCAAAAGTCTCTCAGAAGGTCTCTAATGACAAAGTCCATCTTCTGGGTACAGCCCTTGATGTGGGGGAAAAGTGCAATGAAGAAGCAAAGGGTCTCCTCTTTGTGTAGAGGGACAGAGTCCTTTGAAGAAATTATCTCTGCTGTGGCAGAGGAAGGGTGCTATCATAGCACAGGACAATAATCAGTTCAAGGTATGTCTCTTGACTGAGATAAATAAGGGTGAGAGTCTCAGGAAAGTCTCTGGCTCTTTGGGGTAAGGACAGAAATATACACAATATGTACAGTACCTGAAGTGGGCTACAGCCCTTCAGGGGTTACTCTGCATCTTCTTCGGTGGTAAGTACTTCGGTGTCAGAAAAACGTACCTGCCTCCTGCTTCTGCGTGTCACCAGCTGGTACTCCTGCAGGTACGCAGGAGCTTTACCTTTTGTCTCCCTTTGAGACCTTCGAAGTTCCGGCCTGGAGAAGATAACAATCTCCTCATCGTCCTCCTCTGATTCAGGCGCTGGAGTCGGAGTCTCAGCTTCCTCTGATGCTTCAGGGGTTGCAGACACTGGAGCCGGATCATCCTCCACAGGCAGCAGTATTGGAGACTGCGGTGGGGATGATGGTCTCTCCGAGGTACCTCTTACTGGAGTGGAAACAAAACAGAATTGAGGCACAGTCACAAGTTCCAAAAAACTGGGGGTAGGCGAACACAAGGAGGTCTGTAAGTTGGGGGTCGAGGTGAGAGGTGTAGACATAGGGGCAAAAGGACGAAGACATCTCTTCAGCCGGTTCCTATGTACCCGGAGTGGTGGACGGTCTCCTCTTGAAATCTCGTAGACTTCAGGGGAGAGACTGTCCCTAACTAGGTATGGCTCACGCTCCCAACGCCCATCTAGCTTACTGGTAGGATGGTTGTTGCGCAGCCACACTCGATCTCCTGGGGCAAAAGGCTCAGCACAGGCATTACGATCGAAGTCCCTTTTTTGTTTCTCTCGGGCCTCTTCCAACCGCAGATCCACAACTTCTCTGGCATCCGCCAGGCGCCTCTGGTGTTCGTGAACCCAGTCAGTCTGAGGGAGTAAAGACTGGGAATCAGGGGACTCCATGTCCCAGGTCATATCAGCAGGGAGATGGCCGTGTCTCCCGAACATCAGATAATACGGGGTGTATCCTGTGGAGCAATGAATGGTATTGTTGTACAGGTACACTAATTCGGGCAACAGATTTGGCCAGTCAGCCCTTTTTGCAGGGGTCAGAGTCCTCAGCATATTGATTAGAGTCTGGTTCATCTTTTCACAAAGCCCATTGCCTTGGGGATGATAGGCTGTGGTCCTCAGCTTCTTGCAGCCATATAGAGTGCACAGCTCCTGGAAGACTTGGGACTCAAATGCTGTTCCTTGGTCTGTAAGGATCTGGTCTGGACAGCCATAGGGGAGGATGAAGCTCTTCCACAGGGCCGCTGCGGTAGTCCTTGCAGACAGATCTCTGACAGGTACTGCAACCACAAATTTGGTATAGTGGTCGATGATCGTAAGAGCATAACTGTGACCGGATCTGCTGGGCTCCAACTTCACGTGGTCCAATGCCAGGATCTCCAAGGGCCGTTGGCTCACAATGGGACGTAGAGGGGCCTTTTGATTGTGTCGCTCTCCTCGAGCGATGGCGCAGGCTGGGCATTCTCGACACCAGGCTTCAATGTCGGACTTCATGTTGACCCAGAAGAATCGCCTTCGGAGGGTGGCTTCAGTCTTCTGAGCGCCAAAGTGCCCGGACTGGTCATGGTACATTTCCAGTACTATCTTGGCGTCCCTCCTGGGAATCAGAATCTGGTATATCCGATCATAAGTGATAGGGTCCAGAGTTCTTCTCTTTAGCAGACCCTGGTGCATGCTCAGAGTCTTCCTCTGGCGCCACAATTGAGACAGTTCTCCATCAGCTCTTCTGCGCCGGATTCTTTCAGGCACTCGCCCACTAGAGAGATAGTCCATTACTTCTCCTATGGCACGGCTATCAGCCTGAAGACTCATCCAGAGGTCCTTTTCCGCAGGGGGCTCTGACTCTTCTTGAGGAGTAGCTGGCGCTGCCTCTGTCGGTAGGGAGTAAACTCTCTGGGCATCTTGACGCACAAACCGGGCATAGAATGCTGGCATCTCGACATCTTCCCACTGAGCATCCGTGGAGGGTCCCTCCCACTGGTCAGGGAGACGGGACAGAGCGTCGGCGTTGTCATTGGTCTTACCAGCCCGGTACTTGATGGTAAAGCTGAAATTGGCAAGTCTGGAGGCCCACCGTTGTTCCAGTGCTCCAAGACGTGCGGTGTTCAGATGCGCCAACGGATTATTGTCTGTGAAGACAGTGAAAGATGATGCAGCTAGGTAGTCCTTGAACTTTTCGGTCACAGCCCAGACTAACGCCAGAAACTCCAACTTGAAGGAACTGTAGTTCTGGTCGTTTTGCTCCGGTTCTCGGAGGGAACGGCTGGCGTAGGCTATGACCCTTTCAGTTCCGTTTTGGAGCTGGGATAATACCGCCCCTAGACCTTGCTTGCTGGCATCAGTGTATAGGGTGAAAGGCAGACTATAGTCTGGATATCCCAACACCGGAGGTTCAGTCAGCCGTTGCTTGAGCATCTGGAAGGCAGCTTCTCGTTCGGCCGTCCACTCAATGGATACTCGGGAACGTTGGCTCTCTTTTGGCAGGCCCCTTAGAAGCTCTTGCAGGGGAGCCGCCAGCTGGGCAAACTTCGGGATGAAACGCCTGTAATAACTGGCAAATCCCAGGAAGCTTTTGATGTCCCGTACGGTTGATGGGGTAGGCCAGTCGTAGACAGCTGCAATCTTCTCTGGATCTGGCTCAATTCCATGAGCGCTCACCACATGTCCCAGGTACTTGACGCTAGGCTGTAGCAGGTGGCACTTGGATGGCTTGACCTTCAACCCATGTTGGGTCAGGATTTGGAAGACTTCAGCCAGATGGTGGAGGTGGTCTTCATAAGTCTTGGAGTAGATGATGATGTCGTCCAAATATAGCAGGACGGTCTCGAAGTTGCGATGACCCAAACATCTCTCCATCAGCCGTTGAAATGTGCCTGGGGCGTTGCATAGCCCAAACGGCATGTTGTTGAACTCGAACAAGCCCATTGGGGTGGTGAAAGCCGTCTTCTCTCTGTCTTCCGGCGCCATGGCCACTTGCCAGTAGCCACTGGTCAGGTCCAGGGTAGAGAAGTAGGCAGCTGACCCTAGGGCTGCGAGGGATTCCTCGATTCGAGGCAGAGGATAGGCGTCCTTGTGGGTGATATTGTTGATCTTCCTATAGTCAACACAGAATCGAAGGGTTCCATCCTTCTTCTTCACAAGGACCAGCGGGGCAGCCCATGGGCTGTGACTCTCCCGGATAACGTTGGCTGTCTTCATCTCTTGTACCAGCTTTTTCACCTCTTGGTAGCGGGCTGGAGGTATGGGCCGGTATCGTTCCTTGATAGGAGGATGAGAGCCAGTAGGGATGGTATGTTGGATCAGAGTAGTCTGCCCAAAATCCAGTGGGTGTTTGCTGAAGGCCTGGTGGTGCTTCATAACGACATCCAGGACACCTTGTACTTGGTCTGCAGGAGTAAAATCGTCGTCTCCAATATTGAGCTCAAGCCACCAGGATTGCTCGGCAGGCTCACCTTCAGCACTTGGCTTCACTTCCAACTGTTGGGAGGCAGACAGAGCGGTTTCCACCAAGTCTTCAGGATGGACACTGAAGAGAGTGGCTACGGCTTGGTACTTTCTCAGATCCACTGGGGAGTCTCCCACATTTAGTAATCGAATGGGTACTTGTCCTCGGGATACGGTGACTAGGCTCCTGGCGGCTAGAATGGGCAGGTCTTCATCAGCTGGTAGAGGTTCTACTATCGCCTGGTAGTCTTGACCTTGGACGCCCATGCAGGCTCGACACCATACTAACGTCTCAGTCCCAGGTTGAAGGCGGACAGGTTGGGGATCCTTGATCCGGGCTCTGCAGATTTCCCCATTAGGGCCAGCAAACTTCTGTTGCGCCGCTAGAACCTGCATAGTCTCCTGAATTACCTTCCGGGAACCGTTGGGCACTGTTGGCAGGGAGTCGTGGAGAGCCTTCAGCACTTCAGGGTAGCAATTGCGGAGGACATTGGTACCCAGTACCAGGGAGAAGTTACCGTTTTCGGGCACACGTGTCACCACTACGCCCTGTCTGGTTAACTCAGTGTCTCCAATGGTTAGCGTGGGCTCCCAGTAGCCGCGGATGGGTACGGGTTTTCCGTTCGTAGCAATAATGTTCAAGTAAGCCTTGGGAGGCTGGATTAGGGATGCTTTTCCTCGGCATTTCTCGAAGGCAGCACTCCGGAGGGTGGTCACTTGAGAGCCGGTATCAATTAAGGCCGGTAGGGTAACTCCATTGATGGTTACATGAACCATGGGGCGAGTCCCCACGAACCTGGGCATCCAGTTAGCATCTCGGGGACTTACAAGTTCTTCCCTTGGAGGTCGACCCTTAGCTCCAAGGGTTTGTCGTTTAACTGACGACACTCATTCTCTTCATGCCCATATTTATGGCAGTAGCTGCACCGCTGACGGGGTTTCTTCTGACTCCAGGTGCTTAACGACTTCGCTTCTTTTGGGCGCTGTTTAGTCGGAGATTCACGAGGAGTAGCTGACCGTACCGGGTTCTCTGGAGGTTTCCTCCTCATAGCGGAGACAGTTACTTCCACCTGGGTCAACCGATCGAGGATTTTATTCAGGGTATCCGCCAGATTAGAGACCTGTCCTGCTAAGTCAGCAACTTCCGTAGCCGCAGGAGTAGGTGATGTCGACTGCATTGGATAGCAAGCTAGAGCAGGTTCCTCCATTTCCACGGATTCAGGCTCTTTCTGCGGTCCAGCAGGCGGTCGGTCCCCTAATATGTCAATGGCAATTTCCTTGAACTCAAGGAAGGAGGCCTGGGCATGTTGAGAAGAGATGATCTTTAGTTGACACCTTTGATTTCTATCAACAAGTCCATTAATAAATTGTTCCCTTAAGGTTTGATCAGAGGTTTCAGCGTCTTTGGGCTCAAGGCAGGTGATGGCCTTCCATGTCTCCTGTAGGGAGAGGGCAAAGTCTCGGAGGGACTCTTGGGGCTTCTGTCTTTTCCCGAAGAATTTCTGCTTCAACTCGGAGACAGTACACTTGTCAAAGGTGTTGCGCAGCCTATCAAGAATCTGGACCACATTCTGACACTGTTCTCGGGGCCAGGACTTGACTTCCCGGAGAGCGGGTCCTTTCAACTGCCCGATGAGGATGCCCACTTTCTGTTCCTCTGTGAATGGGAGCAAGGCGAAGGTGGCTAACAAGTTGTCCCTGAATTCAGGGAGAGTATGTGATTCTCCCTCGTAGTAGGGTAACCAGGGGGCCCCCAGATAGTAGGGCATAGTCAGAGGCATCATGGTGGGAGTCCCAGGGACACTAGCTGTAGCAGGGCTGAAGGGACTCTCTGGAGGGCTTAACATGCTCCGGTACCCTGAGGAGGGACCAGGGGATGGGACTTGTTCCAGTCCCGTATCTTCGTCCTGGTTGGACATGACTGGCCTAGCTGAGGGAAGCCTGTAGGGTTACACAATGTCCGTTGCTATGGGCGATGGCTAGAATGGGACGTGGGCACTTTAAGACACAGTCACTATTCCCTGGGAGGTGAGCCAATAACCTAGCATCGGAAACAATCTCTACCCCCCTTTAACTTCCCCAGCGGTACTCACTCAGGATCAGCCGCGGTGACAGGACAGCTCCGGTGCACGAAGGTCTCCGTTCCCGATGTCCGGCAGGCAGCAGGGGCTCGGTGATGCTCAGCGGTGTTCTCCTCCAGTCGCAGGACACGTGCGCCGGAACTCCGGATGAGGCGCACACTGCTGGCAGGCTTCAGGCGCGGCCTGCGCCGAAATCCAAGATGGCCGATTAACCCTCTTCGTTGCCGGCCGCACTCACTCCAGCTCCTCCTCCACGGTAGTTCGCGCCACTCACGCAGGGGGCGGAGCCTAGTGACGCCTCTGGAGTTCCCGCCAGTGAGGATTTGGCGGGCTGGAAATACTTGCTGCGCCACACGCCTCTGAGGTAAATGCTTCAGGATGTAGCAGAGCTGAAACAGTTCTTGCAGGAATTAACCTCTTGAGTGCTGGAGCGGCGCTCGACAGCACGTGGCAGCAGTATAAAGTTCAATGTAGAAACACACAAATACTTGGGCCTAAACCCGGATGGCAGCAGGGTTAGGCAGCACAGTCTTTTTCTTAATAAAGTACAGTCTTTAGTGCCAGGATAAGGCACAGAAGTAAATATCCTGTGATTCGTGACGCCACTTGCAACATCCCCCACCGGGGCCTAGCCCTTGAGGTGAGGCCTGGAGACAGCCGGGGCCCGCGGTACCGGAGTGGCTGGCGGTTGCGGCCTAAGCACGCTATTGTCACGGTGCTTGGTACGGGGGAACCGGAGGGCTGTCCTACAGCCTGGCAGGTCTCCAGCAGGGTGGTGTTGGCAAGAAATGATGAGGGAGCGGCTGCTATAGCGGATCTCCCTGGGGCAACCCCTTAATGTCCCGAGTGTGAGTCTCTGGGTGATGGGCAGGGTGCCGGTGATGAAGGCAGCCGTATTAGCAGGGACCAGACGGAGACAGAAGTTGAAGAAAACAACTTACAGTTCTTTATTTGAACCGCAGGAACCGCAGCAAACGTGCCTTTAACAGGTAGGTAGGGTGCCGAGATGTGAGTTGGAGGGAGCCTCAGGAGATAGTTCACCAGCCTGGAAGTAGAGGGCAGGCTGGGAGGCAGCTGTGTCCTGGTAGGAAGCTTCAGCTTGTCCTGTAGGGCTTCAGGTATCACCTTCAAAGGTAAGATAATACCCCTTTTCCTCACTATACTAACTCTAGTCTAATGCTCCACTCTTCAGAGGCAGGGGCTAGGCTCTTCCTGCTCTGGTATGGGCTAGACAGAGATTACTCACTCACTCACTGATTCTCCTAGGATTCCACACTAGAATAATCCTCCAGAACATTCCTGGCCAAAGGTTTTAATTACCTCCCCTTGGTCAGGTGGTGGCTGCTCCTCCAATCACATCTCAGCTTACAGAGCACAGGATGTAACACATATCATTGGATAACAGCATCTGGCATTATACAAAATACTTAACTCCTGCCTTGCCAGGCAGGATTCACCACTGCAATACCGCTATGTCCTATCAGGACCATGTAGTGTAATGGAATTACATGCAGGTGGGACGTATTCGCAAACCCTCCCTCGCCATTGCATCGGCGAGGGTGTTGCAGCGGGCTTTACAATAATGTGATGATTCATGACACAAAAGTCGATAAATATGATAAAAAATGTCTAAAATATGATAAAATATAAAGTGATTCCTATTGACGGGTGTGACTATAGGCCCCGCCCATCAGTGACATCACTGAATTATAATTGGAACTTTCTGCTATTATTGGGGTCGTCTCACAAAGACATTTGAAGTCCTTATGCCCCTTTTTAAAGGGTTTCCATAAAAAAATTACGGCCCCCTTACATGACCTATCATGGATTTCCAGACGGTGCTCAGGTCTCTCCCTGCACCCTACTTCCTGGGGACAGACAGGAAAAGGATGGACATTATATTTAAAGGGCGCTCACTGATTGGCTGAATGGTATCTCTAACCGTTTCCTTTGTATCTAGAAAACAGACCCCTTTAATGGGGCTTTCGAAGGGAAATAGAGATATTCCTATATACACTGAACATGGGGACACTAAGATAACAAAATTTTGATGACTACTCTTGTCAAGCCCCTCCTACAATGCACTTTCTGGTCTCTCGAAACACATAGGTGGTGATTTTCATTCAGCCAATCACTGGCTAAAACAGGTCCCCTGACAAATGATGTGTTCTTTCTTTATCTTCTAATGACCTTGTTTTGGATAAAATCGTCTTTTAAAATTCTGCGGATGAGCCTCAGGGGCTCCTGTCTAGGTCATAGAAGCCCCTGCCTGTTACCTACCTCCCCAGCCAGTGAAGCGGGGACGTCATAATTAGCAGATTACAGAGCCAGAATTTACTTCTGTGATGTAGACAGGAGCCCCTGAGGCTCATTTGCATAACTTTAAAAGCTGATTTTCTCAAAAGCTAGGCTAGTAGAAGATAAAAGAAGAACGGATCTTGTTCCAGGGAACAAACACCAGTGTGTACAATTGCTTAGTATACAATGCTGAATCCATGTGGTAGATTTCCTTTAAGCCCTGATTTACCCCCTCTTTGGGGCATCTATCTAATGTACCATAAGTGAAATAAATTGTGGATCTTTCTGCTGCCCGCCCTCTTTAACATAGCAGGTCATGCCTTGTAGAACAAGCAAGACATGTCAAGCGCATCTGTCACCTCCGTTTATCGTGGATGTGATTGTGCTGACATGGTACTGGGGGTGGAAAATCCTTTGAAGCCGTAGTGAAGCATTTGTTGGGCCGGAGTCAGTGACAGCGTATTGTTAACTGGGTGACAGAGCTGGCAAGACCAGATACAAAAAAAACATACTCTTAAAGGGGAAGACCTAAGAAAAAGTATGTTTCTAGGAAATTTAGGGACAAGTATTACAAGAGCTTCAACAAAGTTGTCTCCAGATTTCTGAACGGCCAAATCCCTAAAAAGTGTCACACCAAATCCCTACAAAATGTAGCTTCTCACAATGTCCGGTTTCCAGGCTCATCTCTAGGTCATAAATCCCAGTATGGAGGTCTACAAACAAGTCTCCTCATTCACAGTCCATGGTGTCAGGACGCCACATATCAAGATGTCATCTCTAGCTGTTCCTATGTTTTGTCAGGAGGGGTTGGAGGTTAAAGGGGCTGGTTGGGGGTGTAAGATATGTACCTACTAAAACAAATTAGGATGAGTATCATATCGTATTCTGAGGAGAACGTAACTTCTATGAAAGGTTTTGGAAATGTTGATTGTATTTGAATGGTTGTTTAGGCTTTGTAGGGCCATGTAGGCCGCAGTCCTGGAGGCATGCTGGAGAAAAACTGTTTTTTATCAGACCTTTTTTTAATAAAAAGTCCTGTTTGCATAAATTGGTGAATCATAAACCATATTTTTCTATCTTTCTTCCACTTAAATATATGACTGTTTGAATTTACAGGCCCGAAGCCTGAGACTGCACTACTGAGAAATACTGGTAAACCATATCCTTCAGATGTAGGAGCTTATGTTTTGATCTAATTGTTATTGGGTTGAATATCTACAATGTATAGATGTGGGGACATTGATGTATTTGGTGATTTTAATGTGAGAAAGGTATGCACAACAACAAGGCATCATTTAGAGGGCACAATATCATTCCAAACTGGTCGTAGGTTTGGGGCCTATAAGTTTAATTGATTATTTAAACACAAAATATGGGGCACATACAGTAAGATTTTGGCCATTTTAATTAAATAAACTACCGTGAATGACCTATGGAACCCACTTAAGGTAACATGACCCCCATATACCGCCATTTTGGCGGTATAGCTAATGTATATGCCTGACACATCCCTTTTTGGGGATACGCCTAAAACGTAAAGTGCATAAAACTGTGCAAGATGTTTCAGAGGCTTAGGAGTCCGGGAGCTGAGATTTTCCCGCTCTTTTTACTCGAATGAAGGTTTCACATTAGTATTTACCTCATGTGTATGGCTTCATTTTTTTTCACCACCTAATTTATTGGCCTGTATTTTCTATGTTTAATTTCACCACCAGTTTAGGCATCCCCTATTTTTGACAATACAAGATATCCTGTGGTATGATATGTCCATGATCCCATAGCTTGTGACGGACCTATACTATACCTCTGTGTGTCTACAATTTTAATGGACCCTTAAAAGTTTTGGTGGTCTACGATTCATATACAATCTGTAACAATAAACTGTAATGTACTGTTTTCATCTCTTACTTCTAGGGGAGGTTCCCACATGGAAGCACCATGTGGCAACACACAAATTGCGGTACTTTCAGGACCAAAACATGACCTATTGGGACTATCTAGCTATCTAGTCTCAGTTGAGGGAATAGGCCTTCCCGTCCTTTGGCCTCCCTCTCAGTTTCAAGGGCTGATTATATAGCTACTACACTGATTAGGCCTAGGTTCTGACAGGGACCTCTGTGTAGGTAGCTTTTCGTGACCTCTCGTTTCCCATCCCACGTTATCGCTTTGGAATGCGGCACCTTTAAGATGTTCACATCTCGAAAGTAAAACCATGATGTCACCGATGTCGAACGAAAGTCTTGACAAGAAGAAAAAAAAATTTATAGCCGTAATTTGTGTGTGTATGTTTTTCCTATGGAAAGCCGGCTTAATCCTTCCTTTGCGGGGAGTAATAAGTTAAGTGTCGTTTGCCAGTAATTTGCGCGTGGTGTCTGTGTTTTTTTTACGAGGCCTTTCATGTGGGTTGTCCCATTGTGTTTATTGTGTGTCTAGCATATATGATTTCTACAAAGAGCTTAATAACATCAAAGATGGGCTGGCAGTTACGGGGTTACAATTGAAAATAATTACGGATGAGGCCCGCCTCGCCAAACGGAAAGAGTCCTCGTTGCGAAACGAGAAGAGCTGAAACCCCTGTAAATGTCCCAATAGACATGAATCTATAGACATTCGAAACTTGTCGCCTCTTTTGGAGCTTTCCAGGAAGCTTTGGGGTCGTAACAGGGAATATGGAAATGGATGACCGGTTTTATTGTTACTAAGGTGGACGTAGTAAGGGATGCTGGGTAAAAAATGATAGTGAGAAAAATTTTCCAGAGGGCGTTGGACTACAACCAAACCTTTTCTTTATGCTCCTAATAAAGGGGCATTTACAGTGCCTACATCACAAAAGCAGGCGTGTCTCATCTATACGTAGGTGTGGCATATGGAAGGGGGCGTGGTCAGCCCACAAAACTTTTTGTCTACATAGTAAAATCAGCCATTTAGCCCTGTATGGTAGTATCATTGGGGAATATTCTGTTGGAACTATATGGAAGTAGTATATTGGACTGCAAATGTGTTTAACACTATATGGTGGTATTATCTAGGAGTCAGTTATTAGTTCACAGCAGTATTATCAGGCTCCCTAGAACAATTTGGATATTTCATACTAGTTTATTTATTTTGATTTGATAGTATTATCTGGTTACGGTGTGGCAACTGTGGCAATTATCTGTACATGATATAGCGGTATTACAGTATGTGGTCTGTTTCCATTACATAGTTTTATGAGAATTTTGTATATTACTTTATTACTACGTAACATTATTTTTTAGGAACTGGATTGCAGCATTGCGGTATTATATGGTCTGTCTCTATAAGTTAGTATTATTTGGATACTTCATATAAATGTATTATCTTTAGGTGACAGTATTATTTAAGATTTCCGCACTATCCATGAACTATATAACAGTGTTGTATTTTCTGTCTACATATTATTGGATATTTCTTGTTTCTAGTTCTATTTCTAGTTCATAACCATGGGACATTTACAGCATTATCTGTGAACTATATGGCGGTTTTATATGCTCTGTCTCCATATTATTAGCAAATTTCCTGTTAGTTTATTACTACGTGACAATATTATATATGAAATATATAGCGGTATTATATAGTCTGTCTTTGTATTATCTGTTTTTTTTTATATTAGTTAATTGATATTTGACAGTATTATCCATGCACTATATAGCGGTATTATATAGTCTGTCTTTGTATTATTGGGATAGTTCATATTAGTTGATCACTGACAGTATTATCATCTGATAATATTACTCATAACCTATATAGCGGTATTACATAGTCTGTCTCTGTATTATATGGATATTTCATATTAGTTACCGTAATTGCTATTTGACAGTATTATCTGTGAACTATATAGCAGTATTATATAGTCTGTCTTTGTATTATCTGTTTTTTTTTTTATATCAGTTAATTGCTATTTGACAGTATTATCCGTGCACTATATAGCGGTATTACGGTATATAGTCTGTCTTTGTATTATTGGGATAGTTCATATTAGTTGATCACTGACAGTATTATCATCTGACAATATTACTTAGAACCCATATAGCGGTATTATATAATCTGTCTCTGTGTTATCTGGATATTTCATATTAGTTAATTACTATTTGACAGTATTATCTGTAAACTATATAGTACTATTATATAGTCTGTCTTTATATTTTGGATATTTCATATTATCATCTCACAGTATTATTTGCAACCTATATAGCGGTATTATATAGTCCGTCTCTGAATTATCTGGATATTTCATTGCTACGTGACAATATTATATGGGAACTGAATTGCAGTATTATCTGTGAACTACGGTATATAGCGGTATTATATTGTCTGTCTCTGTATTATCTGGATATTTCACACTAGTTTACACATTACTACAGTATGTGACATTATTATATTGGAACTGAATTGCAGCATTATCGGTGAACTATATAGCGGTTATATATGGTTTGTGTCCATATTATTTGGATATTTTATATTCTGACAGTATCTGGCAACTTTATTTGTATTATCCTATCCTAAACTATATAGCGGTATTATATGGGCTCTGTAACCCCCAATCTGTACTTGGCCCAGGTCTGTGGGGCCAAAATCATTGTACTTTATCCCTATACTAGTTATATTAACCCACAATAGAAGTACGGTATATTACCGCGGTATTATTTAGCTTTTAGACCGAATAAAATTCTACCGCCATGTCTCCATAATACCGCACTCCACTGCCGAGTGATAGACTGATCTGTATTTAACCTTTCCGAATAGCTGATCCTCACCTCTGGAGCGCCCCGCAGCTTATCCGCCTTTAATATCTCTCTACATCTGTCTTCAAATCTAAATTAAAACTAGATAGCCTGAGTGCGATTAATATGCTGTACCTGTCATCAGCATTTTTAACTAGTCTTTTATAGTATGGGATGGGGAGGGGGGTGCTAGTTCAGGTCAGGTCAGGGCACCGCTTGCCTGGATTTGTATGTATTCTATGTATGTGCACCTGTGTCCTGAGGCCCCATGAATATTTGCATAAAACACAGCCATCCTTACCAGTGGTCATAGGGTCCTATCCAATTCTCTTAAGACTCTTCCCTTTTCTTTGATATATATAAATTTGCCACATTGTGCACAGTAATAATCATGCCATATAAGTGTTGTGCAATATAATACCGCCATACATTGGCCATTAAAAGTACTGATACATAAAACGGTGTGTAAAATTACTAATAATAATTTGGGGTGGCCTAAGGGACCAGGTGGCAGAAGCCAACAAGTGGTCGCGGCTCACACTTCATGGTGGCTAACAGATAAAGAAGTGACTAGTGAAGAGAAAGTTAAAGTATTGTTTCCCCAGCTGTTAGTAGGAGAAGTCATCAGAAGAGGTTTTGGTGGTAGTCTGGGGCCCAATCCTTTTAGGGGGCCGATGACAACCAAACCACCCACCAAATTTTATAGTGAGAAGGATCTTCACCCATGAAATCCTTGTACATCTGTTCTTTCTCTCAATACACATATATACAAGAGCCATTTCAGGACCTTTGAAGGTCCTACAAAGGTCCTAAAACCACAGACTGAAAGCAGTAGAAGGGGCACATCCTCCATTCCTCTAGAACAGTGACGGCAAACCTTTTAGACACAGAGTGCCCAAACTACAACCAAAACCCACATATTTTTTGCAAAGCGTCAATGCGACAATTTAAGCAGTAACTTATTACTACCTGCTCTGTCACAGGTTTAAATTGTATAGGCACCTGAGGACACCAATACAGTAGAAAGAAGGAGAAGAGGTTTGGGTCATCATTGTAGCTTCCTTCTAGGGTCCTAGGCTGCCTGGGAGTACAAGAGGCCTTGAGTCCTGTTTGGCAAACTCTACCCTGGGGTGATGGCAAGGGTGCCCATATGGAGGGCTCTGAGTGCCACCTCTGGCACCCGTGCCATAGGTTCGCCACCACTGACCTAGAAGCTGATTCTATTACCAGATGTAGGAAGTGACTTCCAGACTTGTAGGGGATATACTATCCATACAACCCAGGGCCCATGGCAGTATTAATCTGCCCTTGGTAGTCACCCTGTGTGGGGTGGTAAATCCGGGTCAATAAAAACGAGAAGAGGATGATAACCAGGAAGCTCAGATTACCTAAGGGATTGGAGGCGCCCTATACCGCCCCATCACCTTAGGACTGGCCTATCACTCCTTTTCTGGGCCTAGCATCAACCATCCCTTCCCACCCCAGATACTTGTTTTGGTTGACTCCCGAAATATGACTTGTTGAGTCCTCTTCTTCTGGGCTCATGTAGTGGGCTCCAGCTGGCGATAAAGCCCCTAACCCATGAGGGTGACCGTATTGAATCCAAGTTTTCCGATATAGTTGGCGAGCTGTATGAAGGATTATAAGGTTTCTTAAAGGAGATGAGTCTCTACTCATTGGGGCCCAACTGATGAGAAGCCTAGTGATCATGGGAACAGGAGCCAAGGGTGCACAGTTCTCGGTCAGAGAAATAATTGACTTACATGTTCATCATCGCACCATTCACATGGTGTTATCAAGGACCCTTACGGAGGTGGGGGTCCCAGTAGTCAGTGAAACTTATCCTTTATTCTGTCGAATTTGTAGGAAATTTATTTGTAGGGAAACCCACAATCTTTAAAACAGTACACACCTGATAATCTGTCATAAATCCTCATACAAGATATTCAGGAGCGGGGCCTGACACAGGAATTCTCTCATTGGTATTCATTGTGCCTTGCTCCACCCCTGAGGATCCGAATAGACCAAATACAATGAATCTAATTTACCTACCGTGTTCCTTTAACTTCTGAGTCATCTCAAGTGATGTCAGAAGTAATAAATTATTATCGTGGTGAACAATCACAAAATAAAACTCAACTGACTAAAGACAAATCTTTTGGCCTTTGCCAATTTTGTAATCTAGATGCAACGCTGGTATGGAGTGAATTCGAAGCATTCATCGTAGGGAATCTTACATCTTATCACCGTGATTGGAACAGATGGTCTCTGTGATGTTCAAGAATTGGACGCACCTTTCCAAATATTTTGAAAGGACTTTGAGTCCTGCTGTGTTAGACATCCGTATATCGAAGTGGGCCGTAACGGGAGGGAGTGGACTTGTCAGTGTTGTGGTTTGTCTTATAAATATGGCATGTGAAGGGCAGAAATATCACAATGTAAATCTAAGAATACCTAGAAAGTCTTGACAATGAGACTTGCATAACATATGAGACTATATTCACTTGGCCTCTAAATACTTAAAGGGGTATTCTCATCTGGGCATTCACATTCAGTTTAATTAATCTGCCATATATAAACATTTCTTCAATTGGATGTTATTAAAAAAAATGTTCCTGTGTGAAAAAAATTTCTTATTAACGTAGCTATGTTGTCCCTTAGAAACGAGATAGCTTCCTCGGTTACGACCACGTCACACTCCAGGAGCAGTGGCCAGACATGTGCTATTCAGTACTGCCTGACCACCAGGATTCAGCAATCATTACTACAGGACGGCTGCGGAACACGCAGTAACTCCCGGACATTTCATGTACAAAAACTTTTTGTTTATTTGTTCAATCCCTTCAGCAGACGTGGTCGTATCTAGGGACACAGTCTTGTTTCTAAGGGACCATATTACTACACTTATGAGAAATTATCTTCACACAGGAACATTTTTTTAATAACATCTAATTGAAGAAATGTTTATATATGGCAAATTAATTAATCTGGATGTGAATGCCCAGACGAGAATACCCCTTTAAAGGACATCTACCACCAGGATGAAGGATTGTAAACCAAGCACACTGACATACTGGTGTGTTCCCCTCTGGCAGGATCTGCTCTTATTTTAGCTTCTTATTCCATGGTTTTTACAAAAAAGGCTTTTAAAATTATGCAAATGAGCCTAAGGAGCTCCAGGCTCCACAGGTGTTAATGGAGCCCAGAGCCCCTAAGGCTCAAAGCCTTTTTTACTTGAAAACCAGGGCATAAGTAGGTAAAAAAGGGGCAGATCCTGCCAGAGGGGGCACACACCAGTATGTCAGTGTGCTTGGTTTACAATCCTTTATCCTGGTGGTAGATGTCTTTTAAAGGAAATCACAATCTATCATGATAAACCAGGGACATTACTCATAGATCCAGGCACTGTGACAGTGGTAATCTTCTTATATTTGTTATCCATGGCCTCATTCTTCAAAATCATCTTCAAATATTATGCTAATGAGCCTGAAGGGCTTTGGGGGTCAATACCAGAGCCCATCTGAGCTCTAGCTTCAGAGGCTGTTACACTGTGCAGGAGCATATCTCACCCCCCATCTGCTCCCTTAGCACTTCTCCTTTCCCTCTTTCCCTCTAATTTAAGTAAAAGCCTGTGAAGCTACAATACGGAGGAGCTCTGGTTAATCCCCCAGAGCCCTTCAGACTCATTAGCATAATTATACAAGTTGATTTTTAGAAGGAGGAGGCCATGAAAAACAGAGTCCATAGTTTATCCGAACTTGGTTTTAATGGTAGATTTTATTTAATTATCTGAAATTTTGGTATAGCTGTTTGGATCCAGGGGGAGGGGGGGGGGGGCTAACAAACATTGACTTCACCAACTTGTTGCATACAACAGTTCTACCCAGGGTAAGGAAAGTGCTATAAAAAATAGGTGCCCTCTAGGTGCCCATCCACATCCCTCACTAGTCCATCAGTAACTTTAGAGAGTCCAAACTAAGGCAGGTCATGGTCATGAGTTTCCTGTACTGACATCTGGTAAGGAGCTCCAGGTTGTATCTTACCACGGTTCAAAAAGTTGCGTCCATTAAGTTGGGTTTGACCTCTTTTTGAGTAACCTTTTTGGATAAAAAGTCAATTTCAGCATTTCCTATAAGGTCTTCTTGGGCTGTGTTGGTAGCGTCCTAGATACACTCTATGGTTTTATTACTCATATACCACACACCACAAGGTCAACACTAAAGGGTTCAGCTCGTAAATTAGACGTCCACCAAATTGTTGCCGTCTTGAGCTCATGCAAATTCCACTAAAAAATTGGCTCTGAAAAGATTGCTAATTGCTGGGGGTGGTCAACAATCAGTTGGACATTGTCTCCCGTTATTCCACAATTTGGGAATTCCCATATTTCTCTGGGGGTTGCAAGGTTGCGGGGGGAAGGGATAGGTCATCACTCATGGACTCTTCCATCTACTACTGAGATTTGTGACTTTGGCCTAACTTGGCCTTTATGTTGGGTTGAACCCTTGACCTCATAATCCCATGGCATGTGTAGGGTCTACGGTGGTTGTAAAATGTCCATTACAAATGGGTGAACAGATCTGGTGAATGCCTGTGACCTTCCCAGGCAGAGTGGTCCTAGCAACCATATTACGAGTAGGGTCTTTTATCCTTGGGAGGTTGACCGGGTAGCTGTCATTATGTCCTCTTTATTTCATACTCATTTCCTGCTCATTCGCATGACATTGCTCTGGATTGTGTGAAATCCTGATAAGTCTGGACAAATGGGGCCATCACATGCTTGTCCCATGATAGTAGGTTGAGGCCACCATGACGACAATGGAGAATGACTGTCAAAGGTCCTCGTATTGAACTCAGCAAGTCAAGGCCTTGTTAACCTAGTAACGAGAAGGAACAACTTTACACAATAGGAGCCTTTTATGGTGGCACTATAGGATTATTTTTAGGTTTTTGGCTGGCGGTGTGTGTAGGATATCTCTATGGAATATCTTCATTGTTGACTCACACAACACACCCTAATAAAAAACACTGATTACATTGGAGCACATTTATTTACCCGGTCCAGTCGCGATCCAGCGGCGCGTTCTCTGACGCGGATTCGGGTCTGCCGGGATTCACTAAGGTCCGTGCGCCCGATATCCACCAGGTGTCGCTGCTGTGCCGAGTTCCGCCGGAGTTCACCTGCTTCTTCCCGGTGCATGTGAGTGCTGATCTTGCGACACAAATTCTTTTTTAAATTCCGCGGTTTTTACGAATCCATCAGGTTGACCAACGGCCACGCCCTCCGATTTCTGTTGTGTGAAAGCTGGCGCCGATGCGCCAAAATCCCGGGGCCATCTGGCGCAAATCAGAAATCGTCGGGAAACCCGACGAAAGTGCGCAATTTGGACCCTTATAAATGAGCCCCAATGGGTTTTGATACTTTGGTAGATGTTGAGTAGACCACATGGGTCCAAAATATGGTGTCAATGCATTAGGATGAGGCTAAGTGTTGTCCCATAAGAAATAAAATGGTGGTACAAAGAAGTTTCGGAGAAGTGGAGATCTAGAAAATCTTTCTTTTTGTGGGTGTTTTGCTACTATACCAAAATTTGGCCATTTACAATAGGTCCAACCCATGGCCATCTCTGACCCAGCCCCGTACGGGCTAGGTTTACATAACCCACATTCTTAAAGGGGTTTTCCCACAAACAAAAGTTAGGCCCTATCTACAGGATATCTCAGTGCGAATCCTCGTCGGTCCTTCAGACTAATGGAGCCACGCATGACCGTTCTGCTCCATTAATCTCTATTACGAAGGCTCAAATATGGAGCCAGAACGTGTTGTGTCCCCAAATAAGGGGTCAAAGCTACCTGCTGCACCAGTTATTCTTGTTGGATCCACCCGTTTTTTTCAATCCATGATTTCGTGATATGACAAGTCAAGCAATTTGGGACTGGAGTACAATTTTATTGTCAGGGTTCAGATAAATATTTATTCAGGCATAGAATTGGGGTACAAGAACAGGAACAGGGTTCAGGTGCTGAAACAGGGTTTACAGTACAGGTTTGGGGTTCCAGATCCAGTTGGGGTTCAGGATTACCAGATCAGATCTGCATATAGTGTTCCAGATCAGATCTGCATATAGTGTTCCAGATCAGGTTCTGGATACAGAATATCAGGTCAGGATACAGGATTCAGGATCAGATCTGGATATAAGATTAGGTCAGGATACAGGACTCCAGGTCAAGATACAGGGTTCCAGATCTGGTTGGGGTTCAGGGTTAACGGATCAGGTGAGGTTACAGGGTTCCAAATCAGGCTCAGGATACAGGATACCAGGTCAGGATACAGTGTTCGGATCAGGTAAGGATACAGGATTCGGGACCAGGTATGGATACAAGATTAGGACAGCATACAGGACTCCAGGTCAAGATACAGGGTTCCAGATCTGGTCTAGATACAAGATTAGGTCTGGATACAGGACTCCAGGTCAAGATACAGGGTTCCAGATCTGGTCTAGATACAAGATTAGGTCTGGATACAGGACTCCAGGTCAAGATACAGGGTTCCTGATCTGGTTGGGGTTCAGGGTTAACGGATTAGGTGAGGATATAGGGTTCCGAATCAGGTTCAGGATACCAGGTCAGGGTTCTGGAACAGGTCAGATACAGGATTTCAGGTTCCGCATCAGAACAAGATCAGATAGAGGTTCCGGGTCAGATTGGGATTTAATAGATGACCTCAGGCTGGATACCGGGTTTCAATTCGGACTGGGATTCAGGTACCGGCTCAGACTCGATAACGCCTTGAATACAGGTTTCTAGAACTGCAGGATACAGGATATGTCATAACCAAAGGGGCGTGGTTTATAATACTGTGCATCAAAATTGGCCAAAAATGATAAAAGCTAAAGACAACTGAGAGGATCCTGCTAGAAGAGACACACGAGTTTGGTAAGTGTGCTTGGTTTACAATCCTTCATCCTGGGGGCTAAATTATATCTATAAAAAGAATTTTAAAAATGCTCAAAAATAGAAAACTTTATTGTTCTCCTCGATCAACTTACTGTTTCTTTAAAGAAAAAAAAAATTCTGCAAGAGGATACGGCTGGTAAAATGTGTGAGCCCGGCCCCAGCCAGAGCACCTGTAAATATTTTAGGAGCTTGGTGGCTATAGGATACGTAAGCCGAGGTCGGTGGTGTGGGGCAGATATTGTATTGCTTGCACATTAGGCACTTTCTCAGTCAGTGGGCTGGAAGGCCGGCTCGCCCCGGTGATACAGAAGTGCTGGGAATTAGTCACGGAGGAAGAATGGCCGTCTCCGGAATTCTCAGGCCGTATTTCTGCATTATTTACCATGTGTTCAAGCTGAGTAAATATTGCGTAAAAAACTACTACACAATCGTCTCTCGGGATAAATGATGGAAATGTTGCAATGTTGTTTACGCTTATTACGCGGATGAAGGAATGTAGATTCTTGAGACATAACCCTCCGGTCTGTGATGGGAACTTTATCAGATATGCAGGGCGACGAGAAGGGGGAATTTACTGTCGCTGAAAGCAGGATCGGTTATGCAAAGCGAAGCTCTAGATTTAAAGGGAGTGTCCTTCTTCCCAAATCACCCCACAAGAAAACAAAACAGTGTGTAGGGCGCATTATTAGCTTTACAGACAGAGCTTTCTTTTTTTCGCTGAGATCTGTCATTCTAGAGAAAATTCAAAATTTATATTTATGTAAATGAGCTTCTCAGTGAACCAGGGGCGTGGCCAGGACTACTGGTACACCTATTTTCTCCATTCTATGCATTATTTTTAGAGGGGATGTCAATTATTATGTAAAGGGAAGGTACTGGATAGCACTAGGAATCACATAAATATGAAAATGAGTGCACTAATTGATAGCCCCGCCCCTGAGGAGCTAAGCAGAACTTTTCTCCAAAAAGAAAGATTATTAAGTGCATTACTCGATTACCTAAGAAGTGATTTTGGAGCTGGTAGACTTCCCTTAAAGGTGTATTCCGATTATATCAGAAACAAGGGATCCCATTTATAGAGCCCAACTGTGGGTACCCCACTGATCTGCAAGTCAGGGGGCAAAATTCTGGAGTTTTTGCCAGAGTTTTTTTCTTAAAGATATGTATCCCCTGTCCACAAAATAGTTGATAAAAGTTTGATTGTGGGTGGTCCAACAGGTGGGAAACCGCACAATCAAAAGAATGGGGGACCATCTATTTTTATAGGACTTCTCAGGTGGTTTACAGGAAGTTCTGTTTAAAGGCTCCTTTTACACCCTGATGGCCAATATTTAGGATTTAGGTATCAATATTTAATTTAACTTTGGGGCCCGAAATAATAAGCTGAATGAAGGGCCACAGAGGAATATAAAGATATAGTACTGTTTCACAGCCTGGTACAGGAGACTGTGGCCCTAACAGCTTTCTATCTATGAAGAAAAGCGATGGTAGATTAGGGTGAAAGCTTCATAGGAATCGGGGCTATCGTAGGTTGTAGGCTTTCCTGAAGAATGTATTTTTGGTTGGTTTTCAAAGTTTGGATGTGGGGGAGTCTGATGTTGAGGAAGCGAATTCCAGAATATGGGGGAAGCACTAGAGAAATCTTGGAAGCAATGTGAGAATCAGACAAGTGTAGGACAAACAAGGTCTTTTAAGAACCTGAGGTTACATATGTGGTGGTATTACACATTTGGGGCAGAGATGTATTCTATGGAGGGGATGAGGATGGATTGGAAGGGAGGCAAGGTAAGTGGATTGCCTAAAAATGATGATAGAGACAAATTCAGAAGTGAATCATTTCATTTGATGGATATCTGTCGACTTGCCATGTTGGAGTTTTTAGGTCTTTATTGGTTGTTGTTGTCGATGTCTGACAATAGATTTCCAATTAAAGAAAGCTCAGACCAGGCCAGCACGTATGGCATAGACTGGTTAGTTGTTATAGTCGAAATTAATTGACAAGATCGTTTACAAACTTCACAGACCAACCATGAAGATACATTCATCAGGAAATGGCCACCAGAAACCGCCCGAAAGGCCACCTTCTAACGGGGGAGCTGATGAAGTAAGATGATTCATTCATCTAAATGTGAGATGGTGAGGGATAAAGGGGAGTTAAAGGGGTTGCCCAATATTACAAAACTTTACTAGGGTAAGTACAAGACCCTATATAGTACTTATCTTGGTAAAGTTTGTGTAAAGCCGCTGTGATCCACCAGAACCAGGACTTGGGACTTCCTGTGATGTCCCGTGTTCTGCTACCAGTTGGAGGGGGACATACTCATTATTACTGTATGTACACCCACTCCATCATAACCAAACCCATAACGGTGATTGGAGGGGGTGTGCTAAGGGCGTGGTTAAGATGGAGGGTATGTGCAGACAGTACTGACTGCAAAGTCCTTTCCATCCGCCAGAAGATGTCTCTGGTTCTGACCTGATCGACTACCATCAAGAACATCTCAGTGAACCAGGGGCGTCGTCAGGACTACTGGTACACCTATTTTCTCCATTCCATGCATTATTTTTAGAGGGGATGTCAAATATTATGTAAAGGGGTGGTACTGGATAGCACTAGGAATCACAGAAATAATTAACTAATTCATAGCCCCGCCCCTGAGGAGCTAAGCTGAACTGTCTCCGAAAAGAGAGATTATTAAGTGCATTACTTGATTACCTATGAAAATGAGTGACTTATATATAAACTACAAAAGGGGATGTCAATTATCCAACTGATGCTATGTCTGTGGTCATGATGAAGGAAGCTTGTAGACAAAAATGACTACATGGCCTACATGGCCTCAGTCCCAACATCGATAGTTGGTATTGCCTGTTCCTTCAGTGTTACACAATGTTTATCAGGGTAAATATAATATGGGTGACCCTTTTAGGGTCTTGTACTCAGAATAGTAGAGTTTTCTAACGATGATGAATATGGTTTGATGGGGAATAAGAGGGTGTTTTCATCCTGAAAGACCAAATCAGGAATGAATCACTCCAGAAAACGACCATCTGAAACCTATAGGGGCAGATTTATCAAGCAGTCTGAAAGTCAGAATAACATGGCAACCAATCACAGCTCCCCTTTAAAATATTCATGAGCACTGGTAAAATGAAAGCTGAGCTGTGATTGGTTGCCATGAGAAACTAGAAATATTCTGACTTTCAGACAGCTTGATAAATCTGCCCCATAGTGTCCATCTTCAGAGGGACATTGAAGTTATCTAAGCGGGAGATGATGAGGGCACATTCTAGCAGTTTTGGGGTAAAAGTGGATTCAGAAGAAGTTTTAGATGGATTGAGTAGAAGATTATGGTGTCGTGAATGTGTGGTCTGAAGGACAATTTGAAGGTTCTATCAATGGCTGAGTAGGAAGTGACGAGCCATTGACAGGGTGGTGCAATAGGACGGGGAAAATTAAAAATTGGGTTATGTTGGAGAACGTCAAGATAGATAGGAAATGTGTTCATCCTGGAATACTGAGACCATATCAGCAGTGAATCATTGTGTGACTCCATGATTCATCGACAAGAATTACTGATGGTGTGAGAGTGATGTCTGGCCATGAGGAGGAGATCATCGATGCTTATGATGGGGCTTTGTTACCTTAAACACGGCGGTATCCTATGTGGTGGGGATTGTTATGACTGTACTGGGCAGCTTAACTTCAGTCAGCTATTAGGTTTTATCACGGAATCTAGTCGTAGACATTCAAGAGCGGAGAGAAGTGCTCGGCACTAATCTGATGCTACATTGTCTGCGGCCTCATTGTGTATCTTGGTGGTTGAGACACTAAACTTGGTTGTCATATGGAAGTTATTTCAATGGTATTGTTATTTTTACAGTGTAATACCTCCAGTCAATCATAAGATTCCCCCTTTAACCTTGTGTTTTTAATGTCTGAACTATTTGTAGGTGGAAATTCCCGAGTTCTCAGGTAGACGTGCGAGCAGTGTTGATACAGTTCTATCTCTTTCCACGTTCAAAAATCATTCCATACTCGGTAAAGAAAGGGCTGGATTTGCTGATTGTCAGTGTTTTCATGACAGGAGCAGGAAATTTAAGGGAAAACTCCAAGGTGGAGCTCCAGTTGGCCACATTCCACAGTTTGGGGCCATTTATATGGTGGTATTATAGATCTGCACACAACCCACCATTGTCCATGTGATACATGGTATACATTGTTCTTCAAGTATATATATATATATATATGTTGATGCATAGTTCATATGACAAAAAAAAAAAAAAAAATATATATATATATATATATATATATACTATGCATCAACATGCATAGTCAGAATGTGCTTCAGGTTCTTCTCAGTTACTATCGTACAATATCAAAATTCTGATTGACTGTGGAAACAGCAAGTCATGTGCTGGTTGTTTAAGTTGGCGAGAATATTAAAGAGGGAGAGAAGCTGAGCAGTGTGATATATGGTTATATAGAATTTATGGGAGGATTTGTGAGTAAAAAGTAGAGTAGAGTTGATTACCCCGTCCACACACAATGATTGACAGTGAGAGTCCTGATTACTCCACCCACACACAGTTATTGGCAGTGAGAGTCCTGATTACCCCTCCCACACAGTGATTGACAGTGAGTCCTGATTACCCCACCCACACACAGTGATTGACAGTGAGAGTCTGGTTACTCCGCCCACACACAGTTATTGGCAGTGAGAGTCCTGGTTACTCCGCCTACACATAGTAATTAGCAGTGAGAGTCCTGATTACTCCGCCTACACATAGTGATTGACAGTGAGAGTCCTGATTACTCCACCCACATACATTGATTGACAGTGAGTGTCCTGATTACTCCACCCACACACAGTGATTGACAGTAAGAGTCCTGATTCCCCCGCCCACACACAGTGATTGACAGTGAGAGTCCTGATTACTCCATCCACACACAGTGATTGACAGTAAGAGTCCTGATTACCCCGCCCACACACAGTGATTGACAGTGAGAGGGCTGCAGTAATACACTTTGTGACAATTCGTCTTAATTATATAATAAGGTATTGTCGCCTCATTGCACTATTATGTGATCTCTGTATGGAGACTAATTAGGATGATACATTGCAGTGTTGTGTGGACAGTTTGGCTTGATCATTATCGATGCACTATGGGTCAGTATTATAAATTGTAGGTGTATGTTCATATTATTACACCCCATTTTTATATTTCTAAGAGGTTGTCCTACACATCTTAAGTTGAGGCCTTCATACTTCTGATCTTGAGTTGTCCATTGAATTTTTTTGGTATATTAGAAGTAATCTAGGCGTCGCATTCCCATGATGGTGCCATCCCCCTGGCCCGCCAAGCTCCACTGTAAGTGGCTTTTAAGGACATGAGGATTAAGCTCCTTCTGAGATTTTGTGTTGTCACAACACGCTCGGCGAGGCCCTTACACTGTAAATATTTCTTGTTTCTTCAGCACCAGACAGAGCACTTAATGCAGAGAACAAAATGGCTGCCCCCTCCCCATTCCCCCCCATACATAAAAACCTTAAAATGCCACCAAGACAGGATTGTAATCCTTATCCGCAAAGTAAAGAAACAAAATGCTATAAAAACATAAAAAATTTCCAATGAAGAAACAATCGCTTCCAGGTCACAGCAGATGATGGGTTACACGGGACAAGGGGATCACGTCAAGCATTAGTTATATATGCCATATGCCTTAATGGGATATAAAAAAAAATCTCTAATCAGAAACAGCGCCACATGTGTTGATAGTTGGTATTGCAGCTTCATTAACACTAGGGCTGTAATGCAATTCCTAACACACCCTGAGGATGAGTGTGGTGCTGCTTTTTGCCAAAATGGAGAGATGTTTTATTAATTCTAGACAGTTCATGGATGGTAGATCATTAAGTGATGCTTTTTCCTAGGGAATAGAAGTTCTATTACTAGAATATCCCTTGCCATTCACATTGGGGAAATGTCAGTGAGAGTCCTGATTACTCTGCCCACACACAGTAATTGGTAGTGAGAGTCCAGATTACTCTGCCCACACACAGTAATTGGTAGTGAGAGTCCAGATTACTCTGCCCACACACAGTGATTGGCAGCGAGAGTCCTGATTACTTCATCCACAAACGGTGATTGACAGCAAGAGTCTTGATTACTCCGCCCACACACAGTAATTGGCATTGAAAGTCCTGAATACTCTGCCCACACACAGTGATTGGCTATAAGAGTCCTGATTACCCCACCGACACACAGTGATTGGCAGTGAGAGTCCTGATTACCCCGCCCACACAGAGTGATTGGCAGTGAGAGTCCTGATTACTCCTCCCACACTCAGTGATTGGCAGTGAGAGTCCTGATTACCCTGCCCACAAACAGTAACTGGCAGTGAGAGTCCTGATTACCCCACCCACACACAGTGACTGACAGTGAGAGTCCTGATTACTCGCCCACACATAGTGATTGGCAGTCTTAGTCCTGACTACCCCACCCACACAAAGTGATTGACTGTGAGAGTCCTGATTACCCCTCCCACCCAAAGTGACTGGCAGTGAGTCCTGATTACTCCACAAAATGCTCAGTGATTGGCAATGATCTGAGCATGACCAAATGACTGATCTGATGTGCAGGAGTAGGCTCGATTCTTTCATCATGTCGGGGTTGCATTCTAGTACCCTTTAATTTTTTTCGGAAGCCTGGTAGCAATTTTCCTCTCTCACCCAATGATAACACCATTGTTGCAAAAAATCCTAAATTTGCTAGACTTGTTCAATATTTTTAATGACAATTCCAGAAAATCAACCTATAAGAGATACAGTTCATGTACAAACCACTCAAATAAAGGTGTTCACATAAAGGTTGGGCCATTCCCGGGACGGGCCTTTGAATCCTCCAATTACACAAATGTAAGAAGAAAGGACATTGAGAAGAGTAGCTTTCAATCCAGACTAATGGAGTGTCTACAATTGGTGGTGTCTCCACCAATGTTACATGAAAGTGGGCCTGGATTTACCTACCAATACCACAACTGGCTATGGGGCCTTAGAGATTCATCTGCTTTAGGCCTGTAATATAGTTGTGTATTGGATGCTAAATGCACATTTTTAGACATATTTGGAGAAGAATGATAACCAACAAGGCCACCATCGCAGATTTCCAGTCCACCACCCATTGCATGCCACCAACCTAACCTTCCCTTTCACCTCTGATAGCTCATTTTATTCCTTTCTAGAGCTTTGTCATCTGTGGTGGCTTTGGGAGCAAATATAATCTGCAACAAGATTCCAGGGTTGGCGCCTCGGCAAAGAGCCATCTGCGAGAGCCGCCCGGATGCCATTATAGTTATCGGAGAAGGCGCACAGATGGGGATCAATGAATGTCAGTATCAGTTCCGCTACTCCAGATGGAATTGCTCGGCACTTGGAGAGAGGACGGTCTTTGGACAAGAGCTACGAGTAGGTAAGCAATTTTTCTCATTATAGGCAATGATAAGTCAAAGATTTTTCACCCCGGATGAAGTGTTTTTTCTCTATTGTGTTGTGTTGAGTAATTCGATGTACATTTTTCCTTGTCACAACGATTACCCACTATTTTTTTATTCAGGTGCCCCCCGGTCCCACTTCCTGTTATTAATGCATCACCCAGGAAGTGACCACTCAGCCAATCAATGGCTGGGGGGGAAGGATCACTGTCACCAAACTTTGGCTGAGTTGTTGTTTCCTGTGTGTGTCAAGGGGATGATGAGACCAATGGGTATGGGGTTAGTGCGTATCCATTGGGTCCCTTCTAAAAACGTTTCATCTGTCGGAGAACCCTTTTAGCTGTGTTGCTTGGTGGCAGATAAGTAGATCTGCTGAAGGGTAGTTTCATATTTTTTTGTACAAATTTTTGAAATAAAGTTAATGGCTTGTAGTTTCAGGGTGTACACAACAGTCAGTGCAGCTTTTAGGCCTCCATTTCAAGTTACTCTTTTCCCATAGTGATTTTGAAGGCTCCCTATGCATTGGCCTAAAGGTCCACCTAAATCCCTTCCACCTTGTGTAGCAAAGCCTGCCACCATCATAGGTTTACTCTTTTCCATGTACATCCCTCTTATTGAAACAGTTAATTTATGTACTGACTTTATAGTAAGATTATGTTTAGAGATGAGCAGACCCGATGTTTGCGTTAGGGGTTCGGCCACGCGACCAAGACATATTGCCGAATTGACAGCTGAACAGCCAATTCGGCAAATTGACACCCCTAGCAACTAGCCATAGCTATGATTGGACAGGGAGCACCCTCCAATCCGGTGATCCAGGTCATGCGGCCTTACCCCAACCTGAGAGTGGAGATCAGATTCGCTCATCTTTACTTATGATTATATAGAGTAACCAATCTGAACAGGACGAGCTTCAGTTCTAAACCTAGAAGAGGGCTACTAGAAGACCAGTTTGAGACCCTGAAGAGCTTGATAGTAAACTTTTAGATAATGTGCAGTTCTAAGATTGAATATGGCTGTATTTCTAGTTGTCGTGCTTCTGGAAATTACTGTAGAACGGAAAGAAAAAATTTCAAAAATATTCATTTTAAATTAAGGGATATATATACGATTTTTAAGGTACTTTCTCGGGGTCAACATGTTCAGCTTTAAATAATCTTCAGGAAGAGAAACAGAGACAACAATGTCAGTTTATATGTATTTAAGGTGAAGCTAAAAAAAATAGCCCCTAGACCTCCATTGGGCTCCAAAGCCCATCAAAGGAAAAGAGGGAATGCTCCAGGAAACGTGTTCCTTTTATGGTGCTTGGGAATGTGTCCTGCTGACAGCTCAGGCCTTAGGATATATAAAGAGAAGTTACTTATCCGTACAAGCAGCGATGATGCCTATGGCTAAGGAATGTATCTATTTGGATGTTTATGTAAAGTTTTCCACAGAAATGTCAAGTAGCAATGTCGGATTAAGTTCAGTTCATGACCCTTTGAGTTTAGACGGTCAGCCCTAGCCCTGATCTTCTACCTTAAGAAACGTCAAAAAAATTGTCTATGCCACCATGTTTCCTGACCCAAAACATCAGCTCCACAACAGAGCCAAAGTGCATGAACCATAACAACTAGAAGTGTTCCCGTAGGGATAGCCATAAAGTTTTCATGAGGATAATCCTATAGTGTATATAAATGTCCATTATTAGGGTGTTTTCCATGGATTTCCGTATGAAAATCCTCATGAAAAAAGTGAGAATTTACCTTTAGGGCGTAGACAAGGGATTACTGTTTTGGATCGTGACCTAACAAAAGTTCAATGGAACTATGGGAATCCATTCTCTTACACCTTTGAGGTAACTGGTCATGACCAGAAGTATATGGGTCATGGACTTTCCCTCGATAGTGCAAAAGAAGAGCTCTGGGAGGTCATCCACTTTACCCTGCTCCATGGAGGTTACAACTGGAGAACTATGGGTGGTCATCTTCCTACTCTTCTAAGGTAACCAAACACAGCTAACAGTTTTAGGTCCCAATTCAACTACCTGGAGCCATGGACCTTTACCTTTTCCTAGTCTATGAAGGTGAACTCCAAGAAGTTATAGACTTCATCCCTTCAAGGTCCCTGGCCACAACCAGTGCTATTGGATCCTGATTCTTTAGCCATCATCCTGGGACTTGGCCAAACAAAATTTTCCCTGGTCTTGTCCTTGTTGACATGTGGTCTTGGTGTTGAAGAACTTGTTGGTGGTTGACCTCCACCGCGTTTTCGAGCAATAAACGTTCACTTTTAATTTTCAACCAAATTTATTCTAGAGACTTTAGAATTGAATTCTAGACAATCAGGTTTAAAATGAATTGAACTAATTTGCTCAACTTTATTAATTGTTAAAATAATGGAGAAATGACACTCAATTCAATCCCAAGTTGAAAGATGTTTATGGCTTGGTAGACGGTAACATCTACCATCAATGAAGTAAGATACCACTTCATTGACTTCTGAGATGTCTAACTTTACCATTAGAAGTAATGCTGATGTCTATGGAAATCTCCAAAACTGGTGGCCTTAGAGGAAGCCGCCATAATTGTTGGCTTATATTGAGATGTTTATTTTTGGTATTTTCGATCTGCTGCCCAAATACTAGATCCAAAACAAAATATCTCTCTCTACAGCAAAGCAATCTTTCTTGACTGACAAAGAACTATGACCCACAGACCAAGACTATTAAAGAGAAACATCCTCCTTCCCCCAAAAAGAGGAAGAGTCATCACCAGATTGCCAATTGAGAAACTTACTTCAGATGTTGTCCTCTTCTCTCCTGCCCACTTCTTGCATATCATTCTATACCTGTCTTTGACGTGTTTTCCACAATTATCTATCACTAGAACATCAGGTGACCTTGCGTCTGTCCCGCTCACTCAATGCTAAGCTGGTGTTGGTTAAAGTTACTGTTCACTTTACAATCCTGTGACCCCCAAACACAAAACTCTTTCACCTTCTGGGCGGCCACATAGCATCCTTGTTTACGAAGGAGAAGCAAAAGGATATTGATATAATTTGTTAAATTTGGGTAGCTACTTTTTGGGAGATTTTGTACTGTATTTGTATACTTTACATATTCTGGTTATTTTCTTCTGTTAACTTAAATTAAGAAATTCCTTGAAGGAAATCTACCACCAGGATCAAAGATTATAAACCAAGCACACTGACATACTGGGGTGTGCCCCCTCTAGCAGGATCTGCTCTTCTTTTAGCTTCTTATGCCCTTGTTTTTGAGGAAAAAAAGTCTTTAAAAATTATCCAAACTCCATTAAAACCTATGGAACACGGAGACCCTTAGGCTCATTTGCATAATATTAAAATCCCGTTTTTTTCTTAAAAACAAGGGCATAAGAAGTTAAAAGAAGAGCAGATCCTGTTAGAGGGGGCACACCCCAGTATGTAACTCTGCTTGCTTTATAATCCTTCATCCTGGTGGTAGATGTTTTTTTATTTCATCTGTGAGTGTCCATCAAAATGGCTGCTTATAAATATTCATTAATGTTCCACCTCTGCTCAACCCTCTTACAATACATCATTTAGATGGTTACAATACATCACAGAAGGGTGCAAAGAACTAGCATCAGTAGAGATGTACAAGGTCCACTTTAAGCTGGCCTAACAATACAGATAGCAGTCGAGAGGGAAAGTTTTAGCCAGACATCTCTTCGTTGGGTGACTTATAAGTTCTGGATACTGGGCAGACAAGCCAGTCCTACGTAAATTGGTCATCCTGGTCATGATGGGGGAATGCATTCTGTTAGGAATAAGGGGGGGGGGAGTAGTGATTGAGACAATAATGGGGCACATTTACTTACCCAGTCCTATCGCGATCCAGCGGCGCGTTCTCCGTCGAGGATTCGGGTCCGGCTGGGATTCATTAAGCTCGTGCGCCCGATGTCCACCAGGTGTCACTGCTGTGCTGAAGTCCGCCGGAGTTCACCATCCTATCCTGGGTGCAGGTAAGCGCGTGTCAAGCGACACATTTTTTAAAAAAAAATACAGCGGTTTTTCCGAAACCGTCGGGTTTTCCATTTCCCCGATTTCCATTGCATGCATGCCGGTGCCAATGCGCCACAATCCAATCGTGTGCATCAAAAGCCCAGAGCAATTCAGCGCAAACGGAAAAGAGAGATTTGGGCCCTTAGTAAATGACCCCCAATGAGGTTGATGGGTTTCTTGTAAGGCCACAAAGGCTTACGTTTTCTGGGCCTCTATGCAAAGAAAATTGTGGGCCTCCTGGAATAGAAGAAGAAATAAAGATCAGCTAGATGAAATGTAGTGTAGGTTGTCTTCTTCTGCTCTTGATGAGCTTTTACGAGGATGACCACACTGGTCATAGTTTCCTTTACACAATCACCATCAAAGAATTCCTTATTAGCTTTTGAAGGCATGAATGGATACGTCTTCATTCCTCTTGTGTTGTCGGGGAGTTTGTGAATGATGTATGATGTAGTTAGGTGTGTCCAGGTAATAACGCATATCCTCGGGAATGGATGACAGTAAAGCTGGTGGTGATGCTGAGGGATTCAGCAATGAAAGGTGACTTCTTTGATATTTCGAGACAACCACTGTATGATACGATACACAAGCCGTACCTAGAGGACCTTCAGCTTAATTTAATTTCACAACACTTTGTAAGATATTGCTTAGGTCCTGTTAAGTTCTGTCGAGCAACCTGAAGGTGTCCATACCTATAACGATGGATAAATACTATGATAGAACCCAACATGTAAATATATTTAGTACCCAACAGCTACCGTATGTGTACGTCCAACTTAAAACTAGACTGGTTGCTACAAGAAGCCTAAGAACCTCACTGCAAAGATGATGGTTGGCTGATAGGCATGGCTATGGCATGCAGGGTGGATCAGGCGAGCAATATTACGACCATTCCGTGGTCAGTTGGGTTAAGTATTTTAAGTGATGATGTAATTTCGAAAAAGGGTACAAAGTCAAAGTATTTCGTTGGGAGATACCTGACTACACACATTTATAGACACAAGGAAATTGGGGTAAACCCTTCATGAACTATCCTCGTAAGGTCGGAAACATTGTCCACTGTGGTGAGAGTGTTGGTGGTTTCGCCAACAGATTCTGGTGTAAAGATAGAACCACCTAAAGCAGGGAAAAGCATTGACGGATCTATACATCATTACTATGTTGACACTATGGGGCAGATTTACTTACCCGGTCCTGTCGCGATCCAGCGGCGTGTTCTCAGAGGAG
This sequence comes from Engystomops pustulosus, assembly GCF_040894005.1. Lineage (NCBI taxonomy): Eukaryota > Metazoa > Chordata > Amphibia > Anura > Leptodactylidae > Engystomops > Engystomops pustulosus. The sequence continues at coordinate 16,010,700 of NC_092414.1, forward strand.
CATTCGGTTTCTGTTGGGATTCACTAAGGTTGTGCGCCCCGATGTCCACTAGGCGTCACTGCTGTGCTGAAGTCCGTCGGAGTTCACTGAAGTTCACGATCCTATTCCTGGTGCAGGTAAGCACATGTCAAGCGACACATTTTATGTTTTAAATTCGGCGGTTTTGCCGATTCCGTCGGGTTTTCCGATGGCGACGCCCCCGATTTCCGACGCGTGAAAGCCGGCGCCGATGAGCCACAAACCGATTGCGTGCGCCAAAAACCTGGGCTAAATCAGGGAAAAACTGCGCAAATCGGAAAAATACGGGAAACCCGACGAAAATGCGCGAATCGGACCCTTAGTAAATGACCCCCTTGGATCACATTTACTTACCCGATCCCAGATCCCTGCGCGATTCCCGATCCGGAATGTCTGTAGAGGATGAAGTCTGCCTCGATTCACTACGAGCATGGGCCCAATTTCCTTCTTGTGTCGCTTCCCCAATCAGGTCCACCGGAGTTCACCTTCTTCTCCCCGGTGCATGTAAGTGCTTGGCTTGCGACATAATCCCGCGCGTTGTCTCATCCGATGGGTTGCCCCCCCGATTTGTTTTGCGTGAAAGCAGGCGCGATTGCGACATAATTTGATCACGTGCAACGCAATCCCCGGCACGATCCCCAGAAACGTCAGGAAACCCAACGGCCGTGGGACCTTAGTAAATGAGCCCCCATATGGTGGTATGGTTTGCCTACTTTCTTACTTTTATTTGGTGCCATCAAAATTTCCAGTAATTTGCGTCCCAAAGTTGATGGATCTCCTGGGCAGGCTGATGACTCTCATGGAACAGGGTCTCATTTGGTTGTAATTTTTATAAATGACCTTTACCGTAATATACTCATCCGTCCAATCTTGTTGAGTCTCTACAAAAAAAAAAACCCCAAGCTGTAAAAATCAGTAATATTAAGAAGCACGTCAGGTATGCCAAGCTTAGAGAGTCTCAGCATAGTGGCCTCTTTTGTTATCAGTGCCAAAAATGATAATTTAAGGTCCATTTGCTGGTGCCAGAACTGGGGAGCCTCTCGCCGGTCCAAGAGAGATAACGGTATTGGGTAACAGATACAGTTTAGCCATTATTTATTTATTGCGCTATTATCTTTTCAATAAAGCAATTATCTTACCGCAGATTATTTACCGTCAGGGTCCCCGGAGGGGAGAGAACTCAAGCTTTTAATGGAAAAGAAGAACGCATTGAAATTAGAGCAAAGGTTTTCGGATTATTTTGGTCAAAACAAACTTTTTATTTTGGGTCAAGGGATTGGATACCTTTCTTTGTGCTTCGACAAATCAGCGCTAGTTAGCTATAGGAGGCCCCCGACTATACATTTTAGTTAAATTTATTAAAGCAGTTGTCCAGTAGTAAGGTACCTTTTTTAAAAAAATTTTTTTCAAAAATCTCTCCGTTGCAGCATGGCGCCTCCAGTCTCTGTTTTACAGAGGTGGAACGGCTACAATCAGGTCGGCAGCCTCTGCCTGTAGCGGGTGGGGGGCTATCGACTTGACATCACTACTGAGCCTCTGTTTACCACCTAAACCGCCAGTGATGGGAGGCGGGAGAGTGTAGTGTGTTTGTTATTTTATACCCTCTGGAGCCCCTGTTAAAAAAAAACTAATCCCCCATTTAAAGGGTCAAATATTGTAAACCAAACACATTCACGTCCTAGTGTGTGGCCCCACTAGGATCCACTCTTCTTTTAACTTTTTATGCCCTTGTTTTTACAAAAAAAAAAAACCCTTTTAACAATTATGCAAATGAGCCCAAGGGGCTCCGCGTTCCGTAGCTGTTAATTGATCCCAGAGCTCCTCGGGCTCGTTTGCATACTTTTTAAAGCTTTTTTTTGGTAAAAACAGGGAATAATGAGCTAAAAGAAAAGTAGATCCTGCCAGAGTGGGCACTCACTAGTATGTTATTGTGCTTGGTTTGCAATCCTTCATCCTGGTCGTAAATTTCCTTTAAATACATTGACAAGCTGGGTGTGCCTGACTGAGAACGGTTGTAGCTTATGGTCCCTCTAAGATGTTCTGAGTCTCCTATAAACCTGTCTATTACAAGTGCTGGACATGATATATACTTATGTATTACACATGCTGGACATGACCCCCCCATATGCTGCTCTCTGTATCCTGCGCTTCAGCATGAACCCTTGTTATATGGAAATCGGATGTAAATCTAACACTGTATCCCAGAAACCTCAGGTTACAGTATATGGAATCAAGCCGCCTGGTGTTTATTGTCTAGACATCAGACAAGGAGAGGAGTCGTGGACATTTTTGTCCATTTTAACCTCGCTGCCAGAGGAAGGTCCCACCTGGCAAAGAAACGGTGGGATTGGGTCTATTGGCAAGGAACACTCCATAAGGTTGTATAGCAGCGGCTCGTCCCTATAATGACATAATGATCTGTGAATGAAGCTGCCAAGGAACAACCGTGAAGACTATCTCGGTTTACTGTATCGCCTCTTGTAATATTATTGAGTTGCCCGGTCATATTGTACGGGGATGATGTGTGTTACATCCCTGCCAAAGCCTATGTAAACACTGTATTTGTACAAGAGTCATTAGTTGGCATAGAAAGGAGATTCCCAAACTAAAGAAAAAGAAAGCACAGCATGGACCCTCCTCCAGGGTCCAAAACTTTTCTTATATCTTTCCAAAAAGAATATCACTAGCCTTGGAGGACTCATCTTTTGTAATTCCTTGTATGTCCTGTGGGGGTGCTAAAGGGAAATTGAACGCTTCCTGCCAGATTTCTTTCCTTATTACAGGAGATCCCAGTAAAAAAAAGTTATTTTTTGATAATATTTTTTGGGTTCTCTCCAAGCAAATAGGCAATGACTAAAGCAGAGGAACGTACACATTTTACTTAATTCCAATTTCTAGGCAAAAGTAAACTTAAAGGGAGTCTACAACCACCCCCACCTCTGGCACTGCCAGATACAGCCCTCTACATTAAATCCCAACATACTATACTAAAATCATCCCAGTCTGAACAGTTTTCCTGAAAATCCAGTTTTTCAATTATATGCAAATTAGGACGTTGGTGCATCTGGGGCATTTCCTTCACTACTGAAGCACCACGTTGCATCCTAACCCGGTGTTGACCTGTTCTTCCTTTGCCCTCTCCTTCCTTTTTTGGTCACCTCATTCTTCTCCTGGGCTAATGCTCATCTTTCCACCTCACTCCTAATTGCACATGCGCCACTTGGCCCCGTCCCAGTGCATGCACACTGGCGGACATGACCCGAGCAGATGAGAGGGGTCATCAATGAAATGAGAAGGAGGAAACACAAGGCAGCATTGAGCAAGGATGCGGAGTAAGAGTTGTCCAACGCCCCAGCCAATGCCCCAAGGGCACCAACAGCCTCGTTTCCATATTTTTCAGGATGCAAGTTGGAATTCAGGGTGGAGATTGTATTTGGCACTACCAACAGGTTATAAGTACCGGAGATGGTGGTAGACTCTTTTTAAAAAGATTTTTTTTTGGTCCACCAGCATAGGCGGTTTTAGCCAGTTTTAGACAAAGTGGGGCCCCAAAATAAAACTTTTATGAACAGTCACATTCAATACAGTATATCAGGAGGGGCCCTGGGCCAATGCCCAGTTTGCCGTCCCCGAGCATAGGGGCTGGGCTGTGCCCTGAGCTCTGTTTGAAATCTGGCTCATGCGTCAAATAATCCAAGTCCGGCGCATGAGTAGTACTTTGTACAATGGTGAGAAGGTGGACAGTAATGCGCATGCGCAGCCTTGGGGAGATATCTTCTGCACTTCCTTGTTTGCCCTGTGGGGGTGCTGCTGTGAAAGTTAACAGTTACTGGCAGATTTCTTCATCAATTACAGATGAACCTAGTTGAAAGTATACTTATTGTCAAAGTTAGAAGTGGGTATTGTCTTGTCCGAGAAATAGTAGCATGGGGCATGACCTTGTGCTTGCATCAAGTGATCCCGGTGTATCTTATGTTTAGGACTATGTACAATGGTGAGAAGATAGGTAGAACTGCGCATACGCCGGACTCAACACTGTTAATAATAGCATGAAGTAGGCATATGGGATCCAATGTATTGACCTCACTACTGACAATAACCTCATAGGATGTCCTCCACTAGTTGTAGACCTGGTTACAAGTATCCAATTCCCATGAAGCACTTCCACAAAAAAATATGGGGCAATACATAGTAAACATTGATTATTTTTATTATTCCCAGTGGACATTCTTTCAGACTAACAAAATTACAGGTGTTGGCCATGTGCCTTTACTGCCTTAATATTAATCCCTGAATGTGCATCAAGTGATTCAGCATTCCTGCTGCTTACTTTTGCGTTTTCTGCAGACTCTCCGTGATTCTTTGTTTACGTTTGTGAGCAATGATGAATAGCAGGAGCTGTAACAGGAAAGTTACAACTCATCCAGCTCCCCCACTCTCCTCTTCCTGTGTTTGTTAGTGAGGACGGACAATCTTTTAGAGACAACCAATTGAAGGCGGTTCACCATAGCTACTGTCGTCTAGAAATAGACGAGGAATCTTCGCCAAAGGTTGTGTCTGAATTGTAGGTAAGCTCCATAAGTTAATAATGGAGCTAATGATCAATACTACATACAACCAATAGACACGTTTAGCAGTTTTTTTTAGAAAAGGGGGAGATTTTTAAATTCTAATCTTGTAGAACAGCTTCTTGCAGAGAACCTATTTCATCTTCGAAGTGTCTACATGAGGAGGACTTCTACTCATCGCCCCACAAACTCTCTATAGAAATAGAGTTCCCAGTGGGGTTCTGCAGATAATTTAGAGGAGATCATTAGGAATTCATCTGAAAGGCGAGCTCTCTGTGTAAGCCATCCCACCTCCGAGTCTTCTCATTTATCTAGTCTCAATGGCTTTGAGAAGTGAAGACCATGTCTATTACGTCTCTAAGCTCATGGGCAAAATGGAAAGTGCAAGGCAGACAAAACTGGGCAAGTATCTGTTGTGTCATTCTTAGTGCAGAACTTTCCAAAAACACCCCGAGCAGTGCATTGTCTGCTCCCTCCTCATGTACAATGGTTTTCTTGGAGGCCATCGAGCCGTGAAGGGCTTGTCTTTTGCTTTCGACTTCAGAGGACCACAAATACTTGAACCGTGTTTGTTCCCTTTTGTCTCTGCCTTCTCGTCTGTTGAACAACTTTGGTTGTCCTACCAGATCTTTTGACTATATTTTTCAACTTGGTTTTAAGAATTCGATTCCGACAGATGGAAGACAAACTGTCTACATGAAAACACAGATACTACAGAAATTGTGGTTGCGGATATTTCAATTTCATCACGGAGTTGAATGGGATAAGAAAGAGATATTTGTTTTTGTTGTTAAGAAATAGTGCCACTCTTGCCTATAGGCCATGTCAGGTATTGCAGCTAGGACCCAAGCTGACTTGCACAAGCAGAACAAAGGAACCAAGCATTTCTAGTCCTATATAAACCCTCATACAAAAATGAAAAAACAATTTATGGCCATGAAGCTCTGCAATTGTACTGATGCTAGAAAAACTTCTCCAAGTTCTCGTGTTCGTAGAAGGATGTGAAACGACACCAATCAACTAATGGATACCAATGTAAAGTGGCAGTTGTCCCTCAACGAGAAGGGCCCATCTTCACCGATATTAGATGACAATTCCTATGGGACCTCCTATGGTTCTGGATTTTTAAAAGTTTTAGAGATAGACTGAGAGTGGACCAACCACCATATTTATAATGCACCTGAATCAATGATCCAAGAGCTCTTGACTTCTTCAAGTCTTGACTATGACCAGACAGCGCTCATAGGCTGATAATGTTTAGTTTCAGGAAATCAGTATGGTAAGTGGTTGCTCACCTGGTCGAGTTGTGCTCAACGTAAGGCACAACTCTAGTGTTGGTTTATAAAACGGTGGCCGAAGGTGCAGCCGATGTTTTAGTGTGTTCTCCAAACACGGGAAGTCGGTTGGAGTCAAGGGGTAGGTTCAAGAGGGTCAAAAACGGCAGGCGCACAACGAGACTAGGTAGTTTTTTTTCGAAGAGGAGACCCCAAGGACCCCTGTTCCCCGAAACGCGTTGTGATGACCTGTTTACCACCCTTTTTAATATTTAATAAAACTCTTGGAGAGAAAGCTACCTAGTCTCGTTGTGAGCCTGCCATTTTTGACCCTCTTGAACCTTGATTATGACCTGACGCCATAGATAACACATAAACGTAGCCTTAACTATGTCAAAGACTGGATTAGAAAACATCTTAGACAGGAAGAATCATGCATTTCCAGGTGATTACCTTAAACAATATTCAAATCACATATAACGAGATGGGACTGGGAATCAATCAGGTGGAGCATGCTTAAATCTCCATCAACCAATTCTTCATCTCAATCCTACTATGCACCATGATAAATATCTCTTGATGAAATCCTCCATCCATTGGCCAATTCCTGACAGGTCACTAGGAACAACGCTGAAGAAACTTATCACCAGGAACTTCATCAGAAGTCCTTCTAAATTAAAAACTCGGCATCACTTGCGTGATGACTTGCTCATGTCTCATGTCAAAGCTCTTTGTGGAGCAGACTCAACTCTATTATCTACATAACCGAAAGGGGATTGTTCTAGTGCAGTGATGGCTAACCTATGGCACGGGTGCCAGAGGTGGCACTCAGAGCCCTTTCTGTGGGCACTCAGGCCATCACCAGAGATGACTCCAGGTATCTTCCTGCGGTCCCAGAGAGCCCAGGACTTGCTGTGCACAGAGCTATTTTAAAGTGACAGCTGTACCTGGGACTGTTTTCTGCTTTATTGGTGTCCTCAGGGGCAGGTATCAATGAAAACTGTGACAGAGAAGGGAGTATAAATCACAAATTAAATTTCTGTGTTGGCACTTTGCGATAAATAAGCGGGTCTTTGTAGTAGTTTGGGCACTCAGCCTCTAAAAGGTTTGCCATCACTGTTCTAGTGTGTCATGGACGAATATAATTCAAGAATAGCAGTACAGGTGTAACTATAGGGGTTGCAACTGAACCCAGGCCTAAGAAGTCCCACCATCTAAAGGGACTGTCTCACTAGATGAACCTGGAGATCAGGTGACAACATATGGAGAAGCTTCCCCATTGTAGTTGTGTTGGCATTGGGAAATTGCCCTAATCGTATGGTTTTGCTATTGGGACCCACCAGTTGCCCCCATACTATCAGTATGGACTATAACAAGCATGTCGACCCAATGCCTCTTCTTCTTTGACTGTATTAAGCCATATTTGGTTTTTTTTCTGCAAGATTCTCTTGAAGCCAAATTGCTTGTCTACACCTGCTCACCGAGCCATACAGCTCCTATATGTTGGTGTTGACAGTTCAACTTATACATATCCAAGTGCTAGAGTATAGTAAAGTTTATAATCCATTTGTGAGACGGCCAGTACAAAGGTCTTCCCAGGAGCATTATGGTGGGCTTGGTGGGATCAGTGTTGGACTGGCCCACCAGAGTACCAGAGGATCCTCCGGTGGGCCCTGGCTCAACCCAATAGGGAATCCCAGAGGCCCATCAGAAAACACCACAATTTGGAGGCTGCTAGAGTATATTTCCTGGGGAATAATGAAGAGTGGGCCCCAAAAATTATTTTCTCTGGTGAGCCTAAGGATACCCAGTCCGACACTGGGTGGGATCATCATGTTATGTCATACAATAGTCTCTATGATTGGTTTAACCAGACAGATTCTACTACAATCATCTGATCTACCATCAAAATAACCAAATTTTTTTTTTTTAAATGTAATCACCCCTGGACCCACAATGCACATTGATGATAAATACCGAATACAAGGTATGAGCACCACTGCAACGTGTGCACTCATTTACGAGCTCCCGATTATATTAAAGGTTTTCAGAATTTACCATAAATAGTTAAGGGTAAATTTTCTTGAAAAATGCTAAGTGGTCACTTTGTATTAAAGAACATATTGAAGACTTTGCTGCTATTGGCACGGGAGCGCCTGGTACCACTTCCTTCATTGAACATCAATGATTATAGGAAATCGTTGTGTATTTGCTTTGTCTCTCCAGCACTGTATGGTTTCCAGCTGATAACCACAAGTTACATTATCATGTCTGGACTTCTCAGACATTCTCATACTTTGGCGTTTGGATAATCTTATAGAATATTCCTAGAAGAATGGAAAAATACCCAGGAATTTACAGTTCATAAGTAGAGTTGTCTTCCTTACCAATCAAGTTCTCCAAGTAGAACTCAAGTTCACCAAGTAGAGTCGTCTTGTGATATAGTGATATATCTGGATAGAGCTTGGTCAAGCTTGGTCAGGACACTTAGGACAAAAAGTCAATTTTTAAAAATAGTAGTGTAAAATAATGTGCAGTGGCCTGTCTAAAGGGACTGTCTAACTAGATGAACATGGAGATCAAGTACAACATCTGGAGAAGCTCCTGGTAGATATATTTTTCCTAATCTGCAGAACCTATAATGCCCTAATACAGTGATGGCGAACCTATGGCACGGGTGCCAGAGGTGGCACTCGGAGACCTTTCTGTGGGCACTCAGGCTATCACCAGGACAGAGTTCACCAGACAGGACTTGAATGTTCCTGCAGTTCCAGACAACTTGAGATGCAGCTCTCAACGCTCTTTTAGGGTGACACATCTTCGACTGATCGGAACTTCAGAAAGAGTCAGAGACAGATTATTTTTTGAGTTCCCCTTGCTGGTCCCATGATTCTTCCTGTACATAGAGACCCTAGAGAGAAGCTACAATGACGTCTGAATTTGCCCTCCTGCTTTTAACTATATTGGTGTACTCACGGGGTCAATACGATTGGATGTTGTGAAAGAACAGGGAGCAATAAGTTGCTGTTTAAATTGTCATGTTGGCACTTGATGGTAAATAATTGGGTTTTGGTTGTAGCTTGGGCACCCGGTCTCTAAAAGGTTTGCCATCACTGCCCTAATAGTATGTATAAACAATCCACATGAGACAATCCATTTGAAATAATAAAAAAATCTCCAAAAAAACCTAGTCTTCACCATTCCTCTGCCACCTCTATCCATCTGACTTCAGAAATCAAAAACCATAATAAAAACCTGAGTGACCATTGTTGAGGATTACCTTGTAGATGTAATTTGTAATTTTTTAATTTTATTTAATTTGTTTTCTGGATAGTTGTTCATAGAGTCGGGGGTTCGAAGGGGCGATACTTCCGGGTGTGATGTAAGAGCTGTGACTTATGCTCTAAATAAGATGTCTTCTTGATCTTTCTCTGCGTTCCCTTTCTTCCTCTTGCTGTTTTACGATTGCAGTTGCATCTCCCTCCTCCCCCGTAGATGAATTCTTATATTGACTTTACAGAGAAAAGAGAACTACGGACTGGTGCCAGTTCCAAAATTTCTAAGATTATCCTATGTTCGGTGACAATCCAAAAAAATAAAGTCTCCCTGCCCAAAAATAGTTTAGGCTTGCATATAGTTACTCAGCAGGTCTTCCTGTTCTGAAGTTAAATGCCCTGAATTTTACAAAGTTGGTATACATGATAGGATATGTTACAAAAAGTTTTTCAAAAATTGTAACGGTAGGAACTGTACACCTTAACACAAAAATCTGGAGTTATACTGAGGAGGTGTAATAGGGTAAAAAAAAATTTCCTCTTGATTGGTGTTTTCACCAGGAGGAAGTTCAGCGTAGGACACCGTCTAAGTAGATCAGTTCAGAGTAAGAACCTTCAGAGAGAGTAGATCATCAAGAGTTAATGGACGTTTCTGCATGACAGAGTTTACGGCACTTGGATAGTTCAGGACTTCAGATTCAACCCTGACGTGATGGATGTTGTCTCACATCAACACCTCATCTGTGGCTTTCAAAGAAATCTTCTCAGGAGCATTGGTGCCTGTGATCCTAATTAGCTCCATGGCCTTCTCCAATGCATGACATCATAACATCCAATCCCGGGCCTATACCTTCGAGCTCCTTGCCTCGGATATGCTCTCTAGAGCATGCAAAAAAGGTCTTAGTGGTTGATGGTCCTTAATGTTTCTGAGCTGTGTGTGCGGCGTATGATGTATTATTGCTGGTTTTTAGCTTTTACAAGCTGTCGAAATGTCACACGAGGAGGACAGGCCTTAACTAATGGGAGTCATACTCTTCCTGGCATAACGGTACCTTCATGGGAGATCTGGAGGAAACCTTAATCCACAAAGCCCCAAATCCTTTCACACTAAACATTCTTTTTTTGCCGTATTTTATAGTATTTGTATGGATATTTTTGGCAATATGTTCTCTTTCCGCTAGGTTTTATTTTGGCACTCTACCATAGAGGATTATGGGTGACCGGCATCTGATGTCACATAGATTTATAGACTAATTTATGATAAAGGAGACTGTAAAGGAGACTGTGGGGCTCATTTATTGAGGGTCCGCGGTTTCCCAACGATTTCCGTTTTGCGCCGCATCGCACAGGGGATGGTGCCGCTCGCGATCAGATTTTGGCACATAGGCGCCGCCAACAGAAATTGGTGGGCAGACTGTCGGAGAACCAGACGGATTCGGACAACGCGCAAGATTTAACATTTAGAATTGTGTCACAACACGCACTTACAAGCACCGGGAAGAAGAAGGTGAACTCTGGTGAACCTCGGCGGGGAAGCGACGGATGCAGGAACTCTTCATGAATCGCGCCGGACTTCATCCTTGTCGGACCGTCCGAATCGGGGATCGCGACAGGACCAGGTAAGTAAATTTGCCCCTGTATCTCCCTGTATTTCCCAAATGGTTGTTTTACAAGATGGACCACAAATGGACCTTACCCATGTCTGGGACATATGTTCTCTATTACTTTGCTCCAAAATTGCAGCATATTTTTTAAATACGTTTAAAACAAAAAATTGTCAAATTGAAACTGATGAGAAAATTCTGGCCCACTAAGGCAAACTTATCATGTCCATGTCTTCCTGCCAAATACCATAAAATTTGAGTCCTTCGAGCAAGAGAACACGTGAAAACATTGGAAGCAATTAAGGTAGGGCTTCAGGTACCGGCCAAGTGTGACTCATTTATTAACGTTTTCCGACAATTTGATTGGATCTTTCCCCATATTTCTAGTTCACTTTCCACCTCGTGGACGGAAAATGTGCATTTTTTTGGATGTGGGCATGGCTGATAAATTGAAATTTTTGAGTGTAGTCATGTTGCAAATATGTGTGTGTGTGTTTTGGTTGCAGTTTTCTCTGAATCTCATTCGTACCCACTACTGCAGCCAGGATTTCGCCACTTTTGAATCCTGAATGGGGTTTTCGAGAGAATGTCGGGAGTCTGCCAGGGCATGTTTAACATTTCTGCCATACCAAAGTCATCTTTTTTATATTTAACATTTTGATGAGGAGCGGTGAGGAAGGAATCGTGGAAATTAATGTATAATAAGCTAAGAAAAAATGCATGCAGTCAGACTTTACCCAGAATTCCTGGCACAGGGAGAGAACTGTCAGGCCTTGGCTCGTACTATCAAATGATTAGAAAACTGAGCCTCTATGTATAAATGTTTAAATGTTTTCTTTCACTCCTTGGATTTGACATGAGTATTCTAGGAGGCGCAGGATGGTACTGAAAATATTACCAACAGAAAGGAATCATTGTATATTTTTAGTGGAAACGATAAATCTGCCAAAATATTACCAAAATAAACACTATAAAGATCTGCCACACCTTTCAGAACCATTATCTTCTCGACATTATCATATGGTCCATTGCCCCATTGATGGGCCTCAGTTGACTCTTTAAGGGTCTTCTGTGAAAGGGGCAGTAAACCATGTTGAGCATCTTCATGGAGCTTTTCACAGGGTAGTTAGTTTTTTTTAACGGTTTACTCCAAAAGGGGCATCCAACTAAGGGCAACATCTTCATGGAGCTTGTACGTTTGCTCTCTGGTTGTGTTGGTTTTCTCAGGGTACTTAGTTTTTTTTCATGGATTACTCTCAGAAAGGGGCAACCAACTAAGGGCATCTTCATGGAGCTTGTACGTTGCTCTCTGGTTGTGTTGGTTTTCTCAGGGTACTTAGTTTTTTTTAAACAGTTTACTCCGAAAGGGGCAACCAACTAAGGGCAACATCTTCATCAACTTTTTATGTTTGCTTTTTGGTGGGGTGTTTTTCTAGGATTACTAAACACATGAGGTGAGCCCTGACTATTTCCATAACTCTCATGGCAAGGTCTCCTAAAGAAGTCTACTCACTTCCCTTATAAGGAACTCCCATGGCAGCATAGAGATTTCATTCATTAAGAGCCACCAATTTTCAATTTTGGGTGGTTTGGTCACCATGTTAGTTAAACTGCCAATGGAAGTTCGAAGACTATGGAACTTAGTAGTTGGGACCCAAGAGCTTAGTATCAAGTCTTTGACATTGGGTTGACCCAATCTTGAAGGTTGAACAAAACTTTTTAGGCTTACATAGATCTCAATCCTATACTAGGACTTTATATGACAATGTATTACTGGCCCCAGGTGACACATTACATAAATTGTTGTTTATGTTGGTCTGTGTTTACAAAGTTTGAGCCCGAATCATGGTGACAGACTTGTCTATGTCTGATGTTCCTGTATGACATTACGTACCTTTAAAGGTCACAGAGGAATGATAAGGATTTCAGATATTCATTGTGTGTAAATACACTCTCTTTGGAATCTAGGTCTAGATGTTGTGCTACTCTTACTGTCAGATTCTTAAAATTGGGGGTCATTTACTAAGGGCCCGATTCGCGTTTTCCCGACGTGTTACCCGAATATTTCCGATTTGTGCCGATTTCCCCTGAATTGCCCCGGGATTTTGGCGCACGCGAACGGATTGTGGCGCATCTGCGCTGGCATGCACGCGCCGGAAATCGGGGGGCGTGGCCGAACGAAAACGGATTCGGAAAACCGCTGCATTTTTAAAAAAAAAGTGTTGCGGAGCTTGCACTTACCTTCACTAGGAATAGGCCGGTGAACTTGAGTGCGTTCCGATGCTCTTCATCGCAGCAGCGCCACCTGGTGGACGTCGGAGAAACTGCCTTAATGCCGGCCGGACCTGAGTCCACCGGAGAGAAGGCGCCGCTGGATTGCGAATGGACCCGGGTAAGTAAATCTGCCCCAGTGTATGTTTATGACAATTTTGGCCAAGACAACAGTAGATCTTAGTGTGGTGAAAGAAATTGTGGGACCTTAACCCCTCCTATAGGTATCCAGGATAAAAACGTAAAAAAAAAATGAAAAATTTAGTATTAGTCTCCAGTTGTAGTTAGAACCGTGTATGAAATGCAAAAGAGGAAGCCATTTTGAACCCCCAATTTTGGTTGAGGCTGTAACCTGGATTACGGATTACGAGTAACCTGGCCGGCAAGCGTTTTAAAGGAGAAGCTTGCATTTTGGAAAAACTTGTAACTTTGTTTACTAGAAAAATTTCATAATACAAGCATTATGTGAGCCCTCCCTAATCTCTACAGTACTGTACTTCCCACTCTCACAAAATTATAACACAATATAACACAATATTGAAGAAGTAGAAGAAATAAAGAGGGTAGTACTAAATTATAACTAATGATTTCCTATGGGAAACCTTGCTTTGATATACAAGTAATTTAGATTAGGAGCACAAATTCTGCTTGTAATGCAAGGTTTTCTGTCATTGTGGAACCAATCATCAGCGTTTCAATGATTTCCTATGGGAGAACTTGCTTTGATATACAAGCAATTTAGATCAGGAGCACAAATTCTGATTGTAATACAATGGGCCACATTTATCACTTTTGTGCGCCTAAGTGTAGTAGTTGCGCCTAAATTCTGGCGCACTGTTTTGCCAGAATTATCACAAGCTACAACCATCTGTGATAAGTACATTTTCTGCCTCTTATTAATCACTTTCCTTTAACACAGTTTAGGCGCAGTTTAGGCGCAATGTTAGATTCGGGCACTTACATGTGATCCTGCTACAAGCTCCTCTCTGCTTCTCCCACAGCCCAGAATGAAGATAACACTCACAGCAGCACCCAGGTGTGTGACACCCTGCACCCAGTGACCTCCTCAGCAGGGGCTTCTCCTGGAGGGGATCCCCCAGTGCTGGTCTCCTGCTGCACCCCTGTAATTCTGCACAATATCCCCCTCAGATACTGTGCAGAATTACATGGGGGACACTTGTCTGTAGTATCTACAAACTTCTGCAAACTTGTGCAAACTTCTCTTGCTCTTGCTGTGAGCTCAGGATTCTGCAGAATATTTAGTAAATAGAAGGTGATGAACTGTAAATAGAGTCTGCAGCTCCTGTCTGTAATGTATCTAATGTATCTATTATATGTACCAGTGTCTGGCTGAGCTTTGCTGCTAGAAATGAGCTGTTCTGCAAAGGGGCTCAGTGCTTTCTTCTCAGATAACGCCACCTTCGGGCTGGAGTGTTTTTGCGCCCGTTTTTGCACCTAAATGCAAAAGTCGCACGTGATGAATATCATTAGGCGCAGCAAAACATCTGGAATTGAACGATAGATGAGGGAAAGGTGGTTATTTTAGCTGCGCGGCTAATTTGACGTTTAATCGCAAAAATGGCGCAAAAACGGTGCGCCTAAACGAAAAGGCGCAAAAACAACAGAAAAAACAAGTGATAAATGTGGCCCCATGTTTTCTGTCAGTGTGGAACCAATCATGGGGTTTCCTTGATTTCAATTAGGAGTTGCCTCAATTGGCAGTCTGTTTTTGCTTGGGCTACTTGATCATATTTACAAGACTAATCTTATAGTATTTTATTACTTTCCACTTTAAGGACACTTTTCTGTTCTGTCTCTACAGGTAGCAGGGAAGCCGCCTTCACCTATGCCATCACTGCCGCTGGGGTAGCATATGCCGTGACCTCCGCCTGCAGCCAAGGAAATTTCAGCAACTGTGGCTGTGACCGAGAGAAGCAGGGGTACTACAATCAGGAGGAGGGCTGGAAGTGGGGAGGATGTTCTGCCGACATCAAATACGGCATCGAATTCTCTAGGAAGTTTGTGGATGCCAGAGAAATCAGAAAGAACGCCCGGCGGCTCATGAACCTCCATAACAACGAATGTGGAAGAAAGGTATTCTAGATCAGGGTAAACACGTTACATTTCTTGGTTGATGATATGAGAGAAATTTTTGCCATCTCCATGGTCTACTAAGATAAATCACCTTGACTTGGCCATCAACCTCATGTTTTTTCGAGGGATATGCCTTAGGTTTTTAGCCAAGATGTGTTTAAGGCTTCCCCTTTAGGGTGATAATTTAGTAGTTAAGAACACCACTGGTGGTCTACGTCCATAGAGGGGTTGATAGGCACATCCCAGTGATCAGGGATGTGACCAGGAGGATGCTTGTAGGCCTCCTTTAAAGAGAACATTATAGGGCAGTGTTGACGAACCTTTTTGAGACCGAGTGCCCAGACTACAACCAAAACCCACACATTTATCACAAAGTGCCAAGATAAGCGGTCATTTATTTATTTGTCGAAATGTTCTCCTAACCTACCAGCCTCCTAAGGACACTAATACAATTGAAAGCAGGAGGGCAAATCCGGACTATCACTGTAGCTTCTCTCCAGGTTCCCGCTGTACAGGAAGAGTTGTGTGGACAGCCGGAGGACCTTCAAAGATATTCTGGTCTTCTCCAGACCTTCTCGCTTTTCCTTGAGTCCCAAGCTGCCAAGAGATTCTAGGTGCCAGGGATCTAAAGTTATGGCTCCTATTTTCCAGGATGTATCTCATCCATGCTTGGCCACTGAGATGCCTCCCTGTGAGGACATATGAGATACTTCCTTGGCGATTAAAGGGTTAAAATAGCACTGAGATGAGTAAATCTTGACTTGTGTTGAACTGCAGTTAGATTCTTTGAGTCCTGTCTGGTGAACTCTGTGCTGAGCTTGAGTGCCCACAGTGAGCACCCGTGCCATAGGTTCGCCACCACTGTTATAGGGGGTTAGGTCAGTTTTGTATTCTGCAGGCTTCTTTCTTTGTCTATTGTTCTTAGAAGACTTTCCTGTACGAAAGTTGGGTTGGCTGCATGCGCACAGTGACTGGAAGACCGCCATATAGATCACAAAGAAAAATAATATAAATTTTATTGATAGAAATTGGCTGGATCCATGGCCTAGACTCCGTTCATATGGTTTACCTAGTTTGTTTCTCGGTTAATATTTCCGTCATCATGAACAGTAAAACGTGATGGTCTTTGGCATATCCAAGGGGGCCATTACACCGCGGTCTGATAGAAGTCAGCTTATGCTGACTCCGCATGGCTTACACAATTATATAGTGAGGTTGAAACAAACAACTCAAGTCCATCAAGTTCAACAGGAAGCGTAACTCTTGCGTCTCTGATGGAAAATCTATCACGGGACCCCCACCTACATATAGATGTCTGCTATGTCATCTGCTTTGACTGTCAACCATTATATCCACTATAGCTAGGCTACGGATTTTAACCTATTCCAAATTCTCTCCATTCTATATATGCTTGCCCAAAAAGTGATAATAATTTCATCTGAAAGCTATAGTTATAGTTTACATTACGAAAAAAAATCCTTGCGTTGGGTTGTTCATGACTTAATGAATACTGAAACAACCACTCTGTCCACCAAGGTCCACTTGGCAAGGTACAAGAACATCCTCCATTGGGCCTAGAATCTGACAAAATAGTAAGCTTCCACTACCACATGGACCTGAAGGTCCAACAGAAGATATCCCCTACTTTGGAGCCAACAACTAGGGTCTAGCTTTTACGGCATGATTCACAAGTCATCTATTACACCTTATAGATGATGGTTTGTGTGCAGTTTTAAGTTCCTTAGGTCATATTGAGTAACTTTGAGTTACTTATATTTTAGTATCAATGGATACAATTTTTTGGTGCAAAACCAGGTCCCAATCGCACCTGGAAACGTTGTAAAATCCTAGTAATTTGTACCATATGTGTACAGTGATAACCATGCATGTTCTGTAAATGTTGCAGGTGGTCCCTCAGAATCATCTGCTGGTTGGGCCAAGGAATCCCAGTCCAATAACTATGATAAACATTTATATACTCCAATTATCTCAAACTTTCCTAAGTTCCTTGTCAAATACCTGTATTGTATGGATACAGTAAATCCCTTGCTTCAATTTGCCATGTAGTAGGACAACTTTGAGGCACAAAGTACATCTAACTCTGGCCACCATAGTGAAAAAACAACAACAATCTAAAGAGGTTCTCTACTATGGACGTAGCCTTCCTTTTGAAAGTATCCATGGATTTTAAGATGATCACATAGTGTCCTCCTGTTGAGAACTCCAGCCAGCAGCCATGATGCAGTGCACCCACTGAAGTTTTAAATAACTTCCATATGAAATTAATTATCTTTTTACTGTAGGACAGGACAGGTCCTACACTCCAAGGACCGACAGGAGCGAGAGATGATCTCAGTAACTAACTTCCAACTTGGCCAAGAGATGAGGATACCAACTAGAGGACCTTAAGTAGGTCCAAGGCCCCTTAGGGCATCTAAGGTGATCTGTGCGTATGAAAAAACTGTTGTCAACAAAAGACCACCCAAACCTGACCCCTTGACCTCTAACCTCAAACTACAAGACTAAACTACATGGTCAGGAAAGGGGTTAATTACTTAACTATCCCTCTAAAAAATGTCCGACAGAGCTTGGTGGGTGTGAAAGGTGAAGCAGGGTTGTAAATACTGCGGAGAGAATGCCAATCATTTGCCTAGAGCGAGCAGGCTCATCTTCACAATTAGTGTTGTGACGGTGTAAACCTGTCACCGAAACAATGGCCCGTGTTGTACCGACGTAGTGTGATGGGTTTGGACAGTGGAATTTACACCTCGGTCTTGTTTTGCTCCGGTGCGTAGAGCAGATATTTGCAGAATGTGCCCGTGCTGACCTCATCGCTTAGTGAGATGGAGCTGATGAACTTCTGACAGGGATGTAGGTGGAAGAGTCAGGACATAGGAGCTCGTTCTCCTTGTGGAGATCCAGCTGATAAGATGGGTTCAGGGAAATGATTTCTCCCTTTAGGCCCATTTTAGGCTTATTTTAGCCTTCAGCCTACCAAGGTCCCTTGTTCCATCAATGGACATCAGGCTCTAGAGGTTGGAGAAGAGTTGACACCAATCTTTTTTGCTGTACATTGACCAAGATGTCGTCTTGACATATCTAGACATAGTTTGCTACATTTGTAATGCAAATTTTAAGCCCAACCAATGGACTGTAGTCCAACCAGAGTGGGAACAGGCACTTTCTGTTAGGCTTTTATAGAACATTAAGGTGGAACGGCTGAAAATTTTGGAACGGCTGGCAGGTTAGACCCAATTACCCCACCCCCCCACGTAGACAAAAGAGGGCACTGAGATTTTACATCGAGATCCAGGAACTTTGGGCGCATTTGGTCTTCGGGATAATGGCCCCAAGTTATAACCGTTCTTGTTTTAACCATTCGCAATCTTTCCAACATTGGAAAGCGGAGCTATTACTCAGCCGGCGGAATCTGTAAACTGTGACATCCACTTGTCTTATAAAACGTCTCGTGAATTTTTTATTGCTTATGTTTTCCTAGGTGGCATTTCTCTCCACGTTGGCCCAAGGCGTTTCCACCTGCCCCAGCGCTACCTGGTGGTTTATCTGCTGTCAACTAAATTTATAGACAAGTTCTTACCCAATCAGCAGCCCCCGCTGACAAGTACCTGCCTGAATAGACCGCAGGCCGTTAATAATGCCTGTATGATTACAATAGAAGGTGTCTGGAGATTTGTAAGATGGATAATTATACGGAGCAGCTCGCCCCGGCTGAATTCGGGATAGAATTCCTCGCATACATGTCATTTTTTATTAGTCGAGGGTTGAGCTCATAATAATGGTGATTGACATGTAGCAGAAGGCTGTTATTTTATGTCTACCAGGCAGATACAAAAGGCTGTGTAAATTCTGCTGCAGTCAACATCTGTTACAGGAATGTGACCCCCCCCCCCCCCCCCCATCCCATCCCATAATCAGGGCGGCCAAATACAAATAAGCAGGTACAGTAAGTTCTTGCCAACAATCCATGATATAGTTCTACAATCACAGAGCAATTTAAAGAACAGTAGGAAATCCCTTTATCAGGTGTTATATTTTCCTGTAGCACTCCCACAGGTGGAAAAAAGTATGACATGTTTCCCATTAAAATCAATTAAGCTGTGTCCTCCAGAGAGAGAGATGTGCTCTTTTTAAGTGGTCAACAGGGACCATTGGGAACCCTTATTCAAGTCTGTTTTCTCATCCTCTTCACCCCCTAGACCGGGGTCTCCAACCGGTGGCCATGGATGATTTAGTCCCAGTCCACGAGAAGAAGATAAGTCAATGCACTGGTGCTGTGGGCTAGTGAGTGTTAGGAAGAGTCATGGCCAGGTGGCTATATATATCTTCAGTTTTCTATGTTCAAAAAAACCCCTTAAAGCCTAAGCTCTGCTACTTTTGACCAACTCAGCACAGATACATACCATAGTATACGTCCTTACATTGCGTTCTTGCATCACCGTTCAGACTTCACACCTTATTTGCATATCAGATGGTTATTTGGGCACCCGGCATGCGTACATCAGCCTCGGGCAGGGTGATTAGGATGGAAATGTGCCTTGTGCATTGGAGCAGTGTGTGTATCTCTGCGTGTGAGGGCTTGATATGTGAGGAACACATCTGTGAAGAGGTCACCATAGCTAATGGGTTTTCTGTCTGTAATCAGGAGCTCCCTGGCAGCCACCACTAAACCTGGATAACCATATAGACATTGGCTAGCGGCCAGAGGTGGGAAGGCTGTATCCCAAGCCAAACCTGGTATTGATATTTTCTCATTCTGCATCATTTTCTAAGGAATCTTAAAGACATAGCTGCCAAACCCTTGGAAGTATTAGCTTACGGCTTAGAAATCCTGTACCAGCTTTGTGGTTCCTTCTGGGTAAAGGTGAATGTAAAGCATCTCTTACTGAAGAATTAGTGCTAGGATATGGTTGAATTAGGGCCCTTACTTATCAGAGAGCTCATACGAATATGATCCACAAAGCTTGCCCACAACATCTGTCCATGCCCCTTAGTGGTCACCCGAAGAACGTGTTGAGGAGTAGACCATACACCACCATGAGATGGCCAGGGACTACCAACATTTTGTGGTATTTTAGTCATTTACTATCAATGAGTCTGCACAATTTTGGAAAGCAAACAAATTTAAGATTGGGGTGAGGGTTCTCATGACCTGTCACCTGTCATTAGACCTAGTGGCCTGGGAATCCAAAACTTGTTCCATAAATGGTAATTAGACACAGCATAGTTTGGGCAATTTATGGATGTTTTAACACATTTCAGGGACCTAGTCTTGAGAAGAGCCAAACCCCAACTTATCTACGGGTGACCTAATATTAACCTCATGGGCCTTTCACATGTGTCTACCATAAACCATGACTCATCAAGACTTTTCACAGTGTCTATCCTGGCACAGATTTTCCATTAACTGGAGGTGCCATATGGTAGACCATATGCAGTGGTGGCAAACCTTTGGGACGGGGGCCAGAGGTGGCACTCAAAGTCCTTTCTGTTGGCGCCCAGGCTGTCCCCTCCAGCACAGAGTTCACTAGACAGGACTCGAGGCCTCCTTCTGCAGTCAGAGGTACTCAAGGAAATGCCTGGCTGCCTTTACCTGTAGGAGTAGTGGGAAGGTGTGGAAAGAGCTGGATTATCATTGGAGCTCCTGCTCTGGCCCAACAATTCTTCCTGTTCAGGGGACCCTGTAGGAAAGCTACAATAATATTCAAAATGTCTCCTTTATACTGTATTGGTGTCCTCAGGATGGTGATATGTTTGAAAGCTGTAACAGAGCAGGAAGCAATAAGTTGGTTTCTGTTTTTTGGGCACTCTGCCTGTAAAAGGTTCACCATGACTGCCATATAGGGTACTATCCAACTTAAGCATGTGCTGAACCAATACCAATATGCTACCGCTCAGAGGTTTATGCAGATTTTATCTATAATATATATATATTTTCCCCCCCAACCAGGTATTAGAAGAACAGATGAAGCTGGAATGTAAATGTCACGGGGTCTCGGGAAGCTGCACCACCAAAACCTGTTGGAATACTTTACCCAAATTTCGGGATATTGGATTTATTTTAAAAGAAAAGTATAACGACGCGGTCCATGTGGAAGTGGTGAGGGCCCACCGGCTACGTCAACCAACGTTCCTCACCATCAAAAAAGTAAAAAATTACCAGAAGCCCATGGATACAGATTTGGTGTACATTGAGCGTTCTCCAAACTACTGCGAGGAAGACAGCGCCACCGGGAGCGTGGGGACCCAGGGTCGGCTTTGTAACCGCACCTCCCCACACGTTGATGGTTGTGACCTCATGTGTTGCGGTCGTGGATACAACACCCACCAGTACACCAAAGTATGGCAGTGCAACTGTAAATTTCACTGGTGCTGTTTTGTCAAGTGCAACACATGCAGCGAAAGGACAGAAGTTTTTACCTGCAAATAGAGCACGGCGGTGCCCAGAAACCCGCGTTACAGGACCACTATGGCGCCATTTTGCACACTTAATTTTCTTTTATTAAGAAAATTAGACCCTTTTGTTACAGGCAGGGAGGGAACGCTTTGTTCATTGCTGATTTCCCAAGTCTACCGGGGAGCATTGCACCTTTTCACGCTGGAGGGGTATATTGTAGATATTTTTTAAATTATACATTTTGCAAAAAAAAAAGTCTAAAAATAAGGAGCGGGAGAGAAAGGTCGCAAAATAATATGACGGGACTGTAGGACTGCTGAGAAGGGACCAAAAAACGGAATAAACTATAATACAAATCTCAACTATTAGCTAAATGCCTTCAATTTTGTATCACCTGCCAGTCACACTGGAATTATTCTAATGAACATAAAACAAAAATTTATAATTATTAATTTATGTTTTTAATAGTATGAACAAATTCTGAGCACTAACGGGTAGCTTGTGTCTTAATTCCCTACTAAATGTTAAACTTATAGATGTCTGACTTACAATGAATCTTGTATATGTTATTTTTTTTTATACTATTTTGTGCTACTGAGGGGGTCCTAAATTTTAAATATTTGAATATTTTTTTTTTTTGTTATTTTGTTACGGAGCAGAATAGAGAAGCGATATGTACTGGCCCCGGTGGATGACTGCGGAGAGCACAAGTGTTGACCAATACACGGGAGCTTTGTCGCAGAAAATTGATAGATTAAGGTTATAGATTAGCTATGACAACATCCTTATCCCTCGCCATTACTCATTCGTCTGTCCAAATGAGACCTCAGCAGTGGCAGGACCTTAAGCACACCATGACTGGTATATTAAACCAACTACCTACGTACTGTATGATGTTCGGTATTTGTTCAATAAATGTTTATTTTCTAGAATTTTGGATTCTAAGGCTGAATTTTGCTATTTTTTTCTTTTACAAAATTTTTTTTATTTGGGTGATGGGACTTCGTGACTATCATGAAAATATTCATCACTTTGGGTACCTGGTATATGTTAATATTATGTTTTATTTGGTCTTTTGGGCTGATTTGGCCGCCGTTTTTTTGTTCTAGGTTCCTCATGGGTGTGGTCTAACATTCTTCTAAATTTCCAATTGTCTTTCAATGCCTATTCACATGTTTTCTTTGTTTACCCTGAAATATGAAGTTGATTTTTTGAAATAATGAAGAGTAAGTAGAGGAACACTCACTTAAAGAGGTCCTTCTACCATCTTCTCTACCTCCAACTTTTTGCATCCATTAACGTCACTCCACTGATTTTCAAGCATTCGGAATATTTTTCTGTAGTCCCA
This sequence comes from Engystomops pustulosus, assembly GCF_040894005.1. NCBI lineage: Eukaryota > Metazoa > Chordata > Amphibia > Anura > Leptodactylidae > Engystomops > Engystomops pustulosus. The sequence goes on from NC_092414.1 coordinate 16,033,567, forward strand.
ACGTCATGCAATAACTACTCATATTTTTGGTATCTAGTATGCTGATATGATTAGCCTCTTTAAGGTCAAGTAGGTGGCCCTGGACTGGAGCAAAGATCTTGCCACTGCCCACCTGACTATTGGCTAAAATTACAGTGGGTGGGGACGGCACCCACTGAATCTGTGGAGTGAGGACAAGCACAGGATGCAAAGATTTGGACGTAGTTAAAAGTCTTCTTTTCTACGAGACTATGTCACACTACTTGTCCACACCGTCACAGAAATAAAAAAGTTACACACCTAGATGTCCATAATTGTGGACGAGCACCAATGATGATGAGACTGTACAGGGTTTTATAGATAGAAAATGGTCAAATTTTTGTTTGATGAGACTGTTAGAAAAGTTTAGTCGTTTTTTTTTTTTTGTATTACTTCAAAAAGAAAAAAAATTGTTGGGAAGGTAGAGATATCTTTGAAGGCTCCTTCTACCTTTCACTTGTCTGATTGATGCTGCTGATATTAGGAGATTGTTTCCCCACCAGATACATTGGTTTCTAGAAGAATGCTGTCGTTGATTCTCGCTCAAGGGCAGGGTCAGAGATTTCACAGCAGCTCAGATGACTGCATTCTCGACTTTTTTGACGTTATCTTCTCCAGTTATGATAGCATTGGAGGAATGAGGAGGACCTTTGGCTGTGTGTAATGGAGGAATTAAATAATGGCTTGTATCCTTTGCATTGGTATAGTGGAATTTCACAAAACGGTTTGATCGGCTTTCAAAGTCCATATCTGAAGTCAACAATTTTAGAAGTTGGTTGTCGTCTCAAACACAGGCGAGGCTCTGTTGTCAGCTTCACCAGCTGAACATGGTAGAACTATGGTAATACAAGACCTTTCTATCCTTCAACCAAGGAAGCCCATCGGCAATTTTTTACGAGGTCAACATGGAATTATGATTGTCTCATTAAAGGAAATCTACCATTTAAAAAAAAAGTTAAAAAAACAATCTACAAATACATCATGATCCTGGCGCTTGTCTTTTCTAAGATTGACATGACGGGATTACCTAGAAAAGAGATTTATAAAAATCAGCCCTGGGACAAGATGTCCGGCCCTCCGGGATGCTAATTATGCACACCTCCAGTGTTGGAGAGGGTGGTGATGTCATGAAGGGGTGTGCATAATTAGCAGCACAGAGCGCGGGACATCATCTGCTTTTTATAATTCTCTTTACTAGGTGATCATGACATGTGAAGATGAAGAGGGGCGTAGGTAAGTATTTGTAGAATTTATTACAATTATTAATATTTCTTTTAGGGTCAATTAAAGCTAACCTGGACTTCTGCCAAACACATGTCCTTCAAAAACCACCCATTGACCATACTTTCAAAACTATGGTTAGATCCTCCAAAAGAGAGCTTCTATAGTTAGTGTCACTATTTCAAGAACAGCTGTGTCTTCTTGGAGGTGAAACTAGCCACACTCTGGATTCTTCTTAATCCAAAAGTTATTTGTCTGAAAACATAGTGCACTCGGGTGACCGACTAACCTGGTCCTTTACCAGCACAAGATACAGGGGCACATTTACTTACCCGGTCCAGTCGCGATCCAGCGGCGCGTTCTCCGACGAGGATTCGGGTCTGCCGGGTCGGGTTCGTGAGCCCTATATATACCAGGTATTGCTGCTGTGCCGAGGTCCGCCAAGTTCGCCTTCTTCTTCCCAGTGCATGTAAGTGCTTGATCTTGCGACACAAATTATTTTTTAAATCCTGCAGTTTTTCCGAATCCATCGGGTTGTCTGACGGCCACGCCCCCCGATTTCTGATGCGTGAAAGCCGAAGCCGATGTGACAAAATCCAATCGCATGCGCCAAAATCCCAGGGGAATTCAGGGCAAATCGAAAATCGTCGAGAAACCCAACAAAAGTGCGCGATTTGGACCCTTAGTAAATGAGCCCCACGGTATCTAACTTTATTTTAGGATATTCTGGGACACTGGAAAAAGAGAATTCTGGTCATAAAGGGTCAAATTGCAGCTCAGTCCCTTTCAAGTGAATACAAGACTAAGGGCAGCAATGGGGCTTTAGTCTTTGTCTATTTCATTTTATAGGGGGTCAACAATAAAGAGATTAGTGATATTTTAAAACATGAACAAATCCCCAAAAATTGGGGGTTCCTCAGATCTTACAAAATTCCCTTTTGATGAAAAGACCTATACCAAAGGTAATGGAAAATAGCCACAAAAAACAGCAAACCTGCACCAACAAAGAAGTCACCAAACTTCAACTCAACGAAGGTGAACATAAACCACCCTCGGGGCCACACTTCCTAACAGACAAGGGATATTTTAGATAAAATCATTAAGAGACAACTTCCCAGAAATATTGACATTTTTTTGTAGACTGGGTTATTTGAGCAGACACGGATTCAGCGTTGAGGTATTTGTGTACGGTGGGGGAGGGGGGGGGGTCACATATTTCATATTCTCTGTGTAAGTTGACTGATGACAATTGACATCTTTAGTGAAAGGTGCTGAGAGCTGGTAGCCTTTACCTGTTAATGCTACGTGCTCGGTGTTCTGCTGGAATTACTTCTAGAACAACTCGCTCCTGATGTAGGACGTGTGGAAGCAGTGGAGTCTACCTCGACGGCCAAAGTTCAAGGGATTCATTGCCTTTAACTTCTTCACAAAAACTGTATGTTTTTTAGATATTTTCTATGGTTCATGGACAAAAATAAATTAACCATGGGCAACTGGCATATGATTTTTAGTAGACCTAGTCTTGACATCTGCAACGGGTTGGACAGTGGACATTTGAGGTTCTCTAGAGCGGTGGTTCTCAACCTTTCTAATGCTGTGACCCCACAATACAGTTCCTCATGTTCTGGTGACCCCAAATCATGTACAAGAATATTGTATTTGGGCCAAAAAATGCAATAAAATCGTGGCTCCGATGGCTTTAGGCGACCCCTGTGTTCTGGTCGTTCGACCCCTGCCGGGGTCGCGGCCCACAGGTTGAGAACCACTGCTCTAGAGTGAGATAATCCTTCGTTACTTGGATCCTGCTTGGGGAAACTCTCATCATACCTGAAAATTGTCCAATAGGATTTTGGACAACCCTTATTCAGATGACTTATTAAGGCATCAGTCTGCACCCTGTGTAAACCTACATCAGTTAGTGGAAAGTCATATTTAGGAAGTATATAATATACACGTTTACAATAGTGTAGACCATGAGTGGTGCCGTTCTTCTGAATTTCTTGGTTGTTTCATTACTGTACATCAAAATTAAAAAAGTTAGGAGAAACATTTACCCCCCCACCCTAAATTACAAATATTTCGACCTCAAAATTAAAGGGATTTGCAGCAGACAGAATTAGTTTGCTACTACGGTGGGCCCAGCGATCCTTATCGAGTTCTTGTCAATCTTGCAGCTCCATCTTTCTGGATCACAGACTGTTTGTTCACAAAAATGCCAAACTTGCCCTGACTATTTTTTTTTTCCTCACCGTTAACCCTTTAAAGAATGTATCCTTTTGTCAACGTGTTAAAATGACTCACTTCTGCTGAGTTATTTCAGGTGACTTGGAGGTCTTTCCACCATAATCCTTGTATGTTCGTTACAGCAGACTGCAACTGTCTCGGAAAGCCTTTGACCTTCACCAAACAAGACTGATCTCAAAAAGTATATAACCCCCCCCCATTCTCACACAGTTGTGATTATGGGACTGTTTTGGCTGTAGCTACTAGGAGAGTACAAGCCTTTTTACGAAGCTCTGTACTGAAGAGCCTCAGAATAAAGAGGTTGTGTTGGTTCAGAAAGTTGATGAGATATCACTAAGAGATAACATCCACATTCATTAGGATGGGGACTGACAGATGTGATCACTACCGATCACTAGCTACAGGGCCGGACAGCACTTGTCTTTTGGCTTCTCCTCTGGCCCACTATATAGAAGGTTGACCAATTGACCTCCAGAAGAAAAATTACAGAGACAATGTGTCTGGATACAGTGGCATACGAAGAAAAGAACTCAGTACCCAGCAGTTTAGATCACAATGTTAAGATCCTACAACGATGAAGGTTGACCATGTGGCCTCCAGAAGAAAAGTTATGGAGATAATGGGGCAGATTTACTTACTCGGTCCATTCGCGATCCAGCGTCGCGTTTTCTGCGGGGGATTCGGGTCCGGCCGGGATTCATTAAGGCAGTTCCTCCGACGTCCACCAGGTGGCTCTGCTGCGCTGAAGAGCATCGGAACGCACTCAAGTTCACCGGCCTATTCCTAGTGAAGGTAAGTGCAAGCTCCGCAACACTTTTTTTGTTTTAAATGTGGCGGTTTTTCCGAATCCGTCGGGTTTTCGTTCGGCCACGCTCCCCCCGATTTCTGTCGCATGCATGACAGCGCCGATGGGCCACAATCCGATCGCGTGCACCAAAATCCCGGGGCAATTCAGGGAAAATCGGCGCAAATCGGAAATATTCGGGTAACACGTCGGGAAAATGCGAATCGGGCCCTTAGTAAATGACCCCCAATGTGTCTCAATACAGTGCCATACGAAGAAAAGAACTCAGTACCCAGCAGTTTAGATCACAATGGCTAAGGTCCTACAATGATGAAGGTTGACCATGTGGCCTCCAGAAGAAAAGTTATGGAGATACAGTTCCATAAGTAGAAGTAGAAGTTTTACATCTAAATGATATTTTCTAATTTTTAAGTTCTTTGTCGAGAACATTCCACCCTCAAAAGTCCAGCAGGAACTTGAGATGTAAGGGTTTGTTTGACGTGGTCCTTATAGGGTGCCTTTGCCTGCCTAGGACATTGGTAGTGCAGTGGTTTTGGTTTGGGGGACCATAAAATAATAACCAATAAAGTCCATAAAGTGACCATTGTTGGTAGTCATGAGAAAAAACAACCTCCATGCCGTAGTGGGGGTCAACATCAAGGTCAAGTATAACAGACAGCGGCTTTCACATTGGAGGTGGACAGGGACATGTGCGTTACGATCAGCGTGGTCCCACCGCTCCCGCCACCTTCTTCCGTCTGGTTTCCATTTGTTCTACAGACAAGCCGTCCCGGAAGGAATTAGTGCGGAGCATTAGCTTGCAGAATACATGCCACTGAGCTAATGATTTTGACACATCCACAATGGCCGGCTTTGTAGACAAACAGCTATGTTTTTCTATCTCTTATATTTTACTGGCTGAAGGTTTGGAGGAAACAAAATGGACTTATTCTTGTCAATCCGGGGTATAATATAGAGGCTTATGGAGTTCCGGGACCCCGGACCTTAGATAACTGAAAGACCCATCTTACTTCTGCTCCACTGGTTGCTTCATATACTTCACACACAATGATCAAGAATAGTGGAGACTCAATACAGGGGCAGTATTATAGTAGTTATATTCTTGTACATAGGGGCAGTATTATAGTATTTATATTCTTGTACATAGGGGGCAGTATTAGAGTAGTTATATTCCTGTACATAGGGGGCAGTATTATAGTAGTTATATTCCTGTACATAGGGGCAGTATTATAGTAGTTATATCCCTGTACATAGGGGGCAGTATTATAGCAGTTATATTCCTGTACATAGGGGGCAGTATTATAGCAGTTATATTCCTGTACATAGGGGCAGTATTATAGTAGTTATATCCCTGTACATAGGGGGCAGTATTATAGCAGTTATATTCCTGTACATAGGGGGCAGTATTATAGTAGTTATATTCTTGTACATAGGGGGCAGTATTATAGTAGTTATATTCTTGTACATAGGGGGCAGTATTATAGTAGTTATATTCTTGTACATAGGGGGCAGTATTATAGTAGTTATATTCTTGTACACGGGGGGCAGTATTATAGTAGTTATATTCTTGTACATAGGGGGCAGTATTATAGTAGTTATATTCTTGTACATAGGGGGCAGTATTATAGTAGTTATATCCCTGTACATAGGGGGCAGTATTATAGCAGTTATATTCCTGTACATAGGGGGCAGTATTATAGTAGTTATATTCTTGTACACAGGAGGGCAGTATTATAGTAGTTATATTCTTGTACACAGGAGGGCAGTATTATAGTAGTTATATTCTTGTACTTAGGGGGCAGTATTATAGTAGTTATATTCCTGTACATAGGGGCAGTATTATAGTAGTTATATTCCTGTACATAGGGGGCAGTATTATAGTAGTTATAGTCTTGTACATAGGGGGCAGTATTATAGTAGTTATATTCCTGTACACAGGGGGCAGTATTATAGTAGTTATATCCCTGTACATAGGGGGCAGTATTATAGTAGTTATATTCCTGTACATGGGGGCAGTATTATAGTAGTTATATTCTTGTACATAGGGGGCAGTATTATAGTAGTTATATTCTTGTACTTAGGGGGCAGTATTATAGTAGTTATATTCCTGTACATAGGGGCAGTATTATAGTAGTTATATTCTTGTACATAGGGGGCAGTATTATAGTAGTTATATCCTTGTACATAGGGGGCAGTATTATAGTAGTTATATTCCTGTACATAGGGAGCAGTATTATATTAGTTATATCCTTGTACATAGGGGGCAGTATTATAGTAGTTATATTCTTGTACATAGGGGGCAGTATTATAGTAGTTATATTCTTGTACATAGGGGGCAGTATTATAGTAGTTATATCCTTGTACATAGGGGCAGTATTATAGTAGTTATATTCCTGTACATAGAGGGCAGTATTATAGTAGTTATATTCTTGTACATAGGGAGCAGTATTAAAGTAGTTATATTCCTGTACATAGGGGGCAGTATTATAGTAGTTATATTCCTGTACATAGAGGGCAGTATTATAGTAGTTATATTACTGTACATAGGGGACAGTATTATAGTAGTTATATTCTTGTACATAGGGGACAGTATTATAGTAGTTATATTCTTGTACATAGGGGGCAGCATTATACTAGTTATATTCTTGTACATAGGGGCAGTATTATAGTAGTTATATTCTTGTACATAGGGAGCAGTATTATAGTAGTTATATTCTTGTACATAGGGGCAGTATTATAGTAGTTATATTCTTGTACATAGGAGGCAGTATTATAGTAGTTATATTCTTGTACATAGGGGGCAGTATTATAGTAGTTATATTCTTGTACATAGGGGGCAGTATTGTAGTAGTTATATTCTTGTACATAGGGGCAGTATTATAGTAGTTATATTCTTGTACATAGGGGCAGTATTATAGTAGTTATATTCTTGTACATAGGGGGCAGTATTATAGTAGTTATATTCTTGCACATAGGGGGCAGTATTATAGTAGTTATTTTCTTGTACATAGGGGCAGTATTATAGTAGTTATATTCCTGTACAAAGGGGGCAGTATTATAGTAGTTATATTCTTGTAAATAGGGGGCAGTATTATAGTAGTTATATTCTTGTACATAGGGGGCAGTATTATAGTAGTTATATTCTTGTACATAGGGGGCAATATTATAGTAGTTATATTCTTGTACATAGGGGGCAGTATTATAGTAGTTATATTCCTGTACATAGGGTGCATTATTATAGTAGTTATATTCTTGTACATAGGGAGCAGTATTATAGTAGTTATATTCTTGTACATAGGGGGCAGTATTATAGTAGTTATATTCTTGTACATAGGGGGCAGTATTACAGGAGTTATATTCTTGTACATAGGGGGCAGTATTATAGTAGTTATATTCTTGTACATAGGGGGCAGTATTATAGTAGTTATATTCTTGTACATAGGGGGCAGTATTACAGGAGTTATATTCTTGTACATAGGGGGCAGTATTATAGTAGTTATATTCTCGTACATAGGGGGCAGTATTACAGGAGTTATATTCTTGTACATAGGGGGCAGTATTATAGTAGTTATATTCCTGTACATAGGGGGCAGTATTATAGTAGTTATATTCTTGTACATAGGGAGCAATATTATAGTAGTTATATTCTTGTACATAGGGGGCAGTATTATAGTAGTTATATTCCTGTACATAGGGGACATTATTATAGTAGTTATATTCCTGTACATAGGGGGCATTATTATAGTAGTTATATTCTTGTACATAGGGAGCAGTATTATAGTAGTTATATTCTTGTACATAGGGAGCAGTATTATAGTAGTTATATTCTTGTACATAGGGGGCAGTATTATAGTAGTTATATTCTTGTACATAGGGGCAGTATTATAGTAGTTATATTCTTGTACATAGGGGCAGTATTATAGTAGTTATATTTTTGTACATAGGGGCAGTATTATAGTAGTTATATTCTTGTACATAGGGGGCAGTATTATAGTAGTTATATTCTTGTACATAGGGGGCAGTATTATAGTAGTTATTTTCTTGTACATAGGGGCAGTATTATAGTAGTTATTTTCTTGTACATAGGGGCAGTATTATAGTAGTTATATTCCTGTACATAGGGGGCAGTATTATAGTAGTTATATTCCTGTACATAGGGGGCAGTATTATAGTAGTTATAGTCTTGTACATAGGGGCAGTATTATAGTAGTTATATTCTTGTACATAGGGGGCAGTATTATAGTAGTTATATTCTTGTACATAGGGGGCAGTATTATAGTAGTTATATTGTTGCACATAGGGGGCAGTATTACAGGAGTTATATTCTTGTACATAGGGAGCAGTATTATAGTAGTTATATTCTTGTACATAGGGGGCAGTATAATAGTAGTTATATTGTTGTACATAGGGGGCAGTATTACAGGAGTTATATTGTTGTACATAGGGGGCAGTATTATAGTAGTTATATTCTTGTACATAGGGGGCAGTATTACAGGAGTTATATTCTTGTACATAGGGAGCAGTATTATAGTAGTTATATTCTTGTACATAGGGGCAGTATTATAGTAGTTATATTCTTGTACATAGGGGGCAGTATAATAGTAGTTATATTCTTGTACTTAGGGGGCAGTATTATAGTAGTTATATTCTTGTACATAGGGGGCAGTATTATAGTAGTTATATTCCTGTAGATAGGGGGCAGTATTATAGTAGTTATATTCTTGTACATAGGGGGCAGTATTATAGTAGTTATATTCTTGTACATAGAGACACTATAATCCAAAAAACAGAACTCTGAAAACAGTTGGTGCTATAATTTTGCTTCCATAGAAAAACTGTAGCACAGTGACCCCTATGTGGACCTCTATAAACTGCATGACATGGAGCCATACATCCCATTACAGGGCACAGCAGGAAGTCTAGTCGTGATAACCTCTTATCAGGAGGACATAGTTAATCATCCGAGACGATGGATATTGATGTCAATACTTTGTTCCCATCATATTCCCAAACCAACCTGTCTGTTCTAGGAGATGACTTGTGACCTCCCCTCTCTGTATTTTGTCATCTCAACGTGTTGCCGGGGAGATGATTCTGATGTCATGAATAAAAGTCTTTGTGTGATTCCCACTTCCGGGGTCATTGGAGGAATGAGAAGAAAAAAAAATCACCAGTTAAACATTATTGAATAATAAACTTCTCAAGAACAGTCAATGTAAGGTTCAGCTGTGTACATAGAGGTAATGGGGCCCCATGGTAAATATTAAAATGGGGCCCGGTCAGGTGCTGGACAACACTTGTGCCTGTTTGTGCCTATTGTTACTTGGGTTTTTAATTCCAAATTCTTAACAATCTAAAAATGAAAAATTATAATAATACCGTAATGTTTCCAAATGATAGTGTCATACATAGCTCCACCCAAACTGCCATAGAGTCTCCAAATAATAATGTCACACAAAAAACTTTTATAATGCCACCATAGAGCTCTCAAATTATCCAATCCAGTATATTTCATTATTGATCATATGATAATGGAAAATACTATCATAGTCTCTAAATTTTGAGGGTCTCAAAACTTTTGGACTATACCCCACTCCCAACAATACAGAACCCTTTATAATACAAAGCTTTTATAATACTGCCATAGAGTTCCGAAAAAATTGTACTATACAATGGACGTATGTAGATTCAGACAGGGGCAACACAAAAAGAAAGTACTTACCCTTCACGAGCTTTCAGTGTGGTGGTGGTCTTTTGGTGTAGAGACCCGCCAATGGCCAATCAGTGGACTCTTTGGACATCAGATGTGTGGTAAAAGTCCTAGGGTCTAAGGAGGCCACTGATTGGCTGATTCGTGTCCCATGAACCAGGCATATCCAGATGATCCATCAATGTTGAAGATCAGAAAACTGATGGAAAACTGGAACTGGGAGCAGGGTAAGTACATTTTTTGGTCAACCTTGCCAGTACCCCAGGGAGTTTTTAAAGGGTTCTTAGAAAACCCCTTTCACAACGCATTTCTATATGAAATCAGAAAACTATAAGTGGTTGTACACATGAGATGAACGTTATTGTTGGGCATAAATGTCTGATATGTAGGAGCATGTCCTGACTCAATTCCAAAGGTCTAGACTTTGGGCAAGTTGGCAAGATGTTCCTGTTAATAGGTTGTGGAGCCTCTATATCACCTTACACTTGTGGCTTTAGGCCCCTGTTAAGAGTGTTGTCTAAGTCGTCTCCTGGGATTTTACCCTTTAACACCTATACAGTGATCTGCACTTTAGGGGAAAACCACCAGGTCACTACTTCTTGGACGAGTCCAACTGAAGATGAAAGCTACAAGAGACTTCCTACTGCTGTTCCTATGAGTTGCATGTAAACTGTGATAAAGTGTCTTTGGCTAATCCTTGGTCATAAAAGCCACGGAGAAGGGTGCCTGAGCATTAAGGTACCACCATCTTGATGACCGACAAAGGTCCCCTGTTACTGTGACTACCTCACGTTTGGAACTCAGCTTCATTCTTTGCTAGATTTGCATGATAACTGAGGTTGGTAATTACCTACTATTTTGAGCTGCCTGCCTTGACCTTTGACCTGACCCTCAAGCATTATCAATCTTTGTTTGCCCTGATCTCGACTTGCCATTCTTGCATTTCACCAGCACTTCTTACCAGGACTAGTTCAAGAGGTAGTGACCTGGAAAACATCGCAGGGTAAACCTGATCCCTGTAATAGGGTTAAAGGGTGACAACCTGAGACAAGGCTCTTGGAATTAGGCCAAATATAGAATGGTTACACAATATTCCGCCCATTATATTCCTCATATCCTACTCACTATCCATCTTTTCAATATGTATAAAAACAAGCAGCACTCCAAAATTCAAAGTTGCTAACTTGGGAAAGATTCCCATGCCTTATCGCATTGGATGTATGTTGCAACCACCCGACTTTTGTAGCTTACAACGATCATTACAAGGTAATCTCTAAATTAGTGATGATAAAACCTTAGAGGGTCGGAGTCGCGTGTAACATTCACAGCACAAATCTCGCCATTGTTCAGCACGTTCCTCCCAGCCGCGCTTCATGAACTATCCACCCGGGACAACGAGCCGTCATGTTTCCTCAGATCACATTAATATTCTCCGTCTTAATCCCATAATAATTTTCGAATACCTTTCACTATTCTGTCACTAGCGCTTGAATCAAAAGTTGGCAGAGGCTTCTCCGGAGAGGTTACATAAGAGATTGGAGGTGCGGAGGGAGGGATTGTCTATGGTTACAGACCTGTAGTAGTAGATCTATGGATTTGGCCCATAGGGAAGGGAGGGTACAAAGAGTTGACTTTGGTTAATTAAAATTTCCAGCTGTTACCTTAAATAATAGATACCGAGAGCAGGTTCTTATGAACCCAATGCCAAACCAGTCTACAACCCATATGTGACTTGTTCTTTGGCTAGTACAGTCCCAGTCAAAAAATAGCTTCAGTCTTCAGACCTTGGGGTCTGGCGTGTTCATTTCCTAGTTTCAAATTTCTTTTGAATTTGTTCTTTAGTGTCTCGTGATTTTAGTCTCCAGTTTATGATGTGTCGTAGCTTATTCTATAGTACCTGGTGTCTAGTTCAATCATATCCGAGTCCTTGGTGTATAAGGGCTCCAGCTCTTGATGCCTTAGGTCTTCATTTCTCCAGAGGTAACATGTCTACTGGTTTTACCCTTCAGTTCTTGATGCCTTAGGTCTTTATTTCTCCAGAAGTAACATGTCTACTGGTTTTACCCTTCAGTTCTTAATGTCTTAGGTCTTTATTTCTCCAGAAGTAACATGTCTACTGGTTTTACCCTTCAGTTCCTGGTATTTTATGGCTTTGTTCTGGAGTTAGTAACATATGGTGGTAAGACACTTCGACCAGACCTTCTGGTAGCTGCTCCTACTGTGTGTGAGAAGAAGATGTTCCGTGGTCAGACACCTCCACCCCAACAACAGTTAGTCAGTAAGTCAGACCTGTCTTATCCTTAATTTGGAGCACCAAAAATAAGCCCCCCTCACCGCCAACTCCAAATTATCATTGCCCACCCCAAGAAAAATTAACATGTGCTCTCATGGTCCTTGGGGCAAAAAAGTTTGTGGACCACTGCTCCATATATAAGAGAAGTGACCAAGTACTAAACCACCAAAATTGGAAACCAAAGTTCTGAGAACTAGACAACACATAAAAGAACAAAATACTGGTGGTTCTCGATGGAGAACCCAACTAACTGAGATGCTCAAACATCAGTTAGTTAGGTTCTCCATTGGGAACCACCGGTATATTGTTCTATTATGTGTTGTCTAGTTCTCAGAACTTTGGTTTCCTTTTTTGGTGGTACGTGGTCAGTTTTCTTATATATTGTAATTGGAAAATATTGAGGCTCAAAGGACTTCAAAGGAACAACACCTGGCCCCCACATTACGATGGTCTTCCAATCCTCTGCAGTGATGGCTTGGCTGGAAGCACCGCTAATACAAGTCCTGATTTACCCAGTGTCCTCCTTAGAAAACGGAACACCACTTAGGCTACATTCACACGACCGTATGGGAGACGTATATACGGCCGACGTATATACGGCCGATATACGTCCCCCATAGACGGCAATGGGTGCACGGCGCCCTACGGGAGCGGTACGGTGCAGCATTGTACCGCTCCATACCCTGGAAAAAGATAGGACATGTCTTGTCACGGCTGCGCTCACCTCCTCTCCCCGTGCACTACCGTTGCCTGCTACGGTACGGTACGGCAGGCAACAGCAGTGTGAACGTAGCCTTACTCTTTTATCACAAGTGACAAGTTCTATGGTCCAAGGAGGCCACTGATTGGCCGAAGCTGGTCCTTTGAGTAATTCCACAACTTCCGCCTGAGCTGTCAGTGCCAAAGACCAGAACACATGGAAACTGGAAGCTGGAGAAGGGTAAAAACACTTTTTATGACACCCTAGGGGTATTCTTGCTCCCTTATATATTTGATAGAGCAAATCTTCACACATGGACCATAACACAAGTAGCGGACTCAGCTGTCGGGTGTGGTCCACATTGCAGTGTTGACACTTGCACTGCGCTCTCTCATGTGCACTTAGTATAATTGTTGGGGTATTATCAGCCCTGGTGAGACCTCATGTGAACACACAGACTTATTTGATGTAAAATATTAACTGCAGGTAATTGAACAAATGGTGTTGAAACACAAAACAAAGATAAGACAGCTTTGTAATTGGAAACCTAGAATTCAGAGCATCTGTTCCCGGTTGTAGTGCGTCCAAGTTGGCAGGAGGAAACACAAAGAGTATGTGCTAATGCGGGCACGTGGTTTCTAGATGTCTTAGGAATGTTCACCACTTTCAAACTAAACCTTTTAATGCTGGGCACTTAAGCCAGACATCGGTATCGCTGATCAACTGCAGCAGAAGAGGGGATCAGACAAGAATTCCATCTCGGACATTATTTCGAAATCTCATGTCTTTGGAAAGGACTTTTTAAGAGACGATAGGTCCACGATACTTTGGAAAGAAGCTTCATTTTACTTCAACTTTTTGAAAAAGTAACTAAAAGCTAAAGAAGGCCAAAAATCTAAATTTCATAGTTTATACGGTTGAAAAAAGACACTTGTCCATCAAGTTCAACCAAGGAAGGGTAGGGATAGGATGAGGAAGGGATTTAGGGGAAACAATCCTATATAGCATAACAATCAATGTTATTTAGGTGTAAAAAGGCATCTAGACCCTTCTTGAAGCTCTCCGCTGTCCCTGCTGTGACCAGCGCCTGAGGCAGGCTGTTACACAGATTGACAGTTCTCATAGTAAAAAAGCCCTGTCGCCTCCGGTGATTAAACCTTGTTTTCTCCAGGCGGAGACAGTGCCCCCTCGTCTTTTGATTTGATTTAATCTGGAACAACTTACCACCATATTTTTTGTATGGACCATTCATATATTTATATACATTTATCATGTCCCCTCGTAGTCGTCTCTTTTCCAGACTAAATAAATCTAGTTGTTTTAATCTTTCCTCATAACTGAGACCCTCCATACCCCTATCATTTTTGTGGCTCTACGTTGAACCCTCTCCAGCTCCAGGGCTCCCTTTTTATAGACCGGTGCCCAGAACTGGACAGCATATTCCAGGTGTGGCCGAACCAGTGCCTTGTATAGTGGTAATATTACATCCCTATCACGAGAGTCCATTCCACTTTTGATACATGACATGATCCTACTAGCTTTAGAGGCAGCTGATTGACATTGCATGCTGTTATTCAATTTATGATCTACTAGTACCCCCAGGTCCTTCTCAACAAGGGACTCTCCCAGATTTACTCCCCCAAGGACATATTTTGCCTTTGGATTATTGGCCCCCAGGTGCATAACATTACATTTATCCACATTAAACCTCATTTGCCAAGTGGATGACCAAACATTCAGTTTGTCCAAGTCACCCTGCAGCCTATGAACATCCTCCATAGACTGTATTACACTGCACAGTTTGGTGTCATCTGCAAAAATAGACACAGTGCTATTAATTCCTACCTCTATATCATTAATAAATATATTAAATAGTAGTGGGCCAAGCACAGAACCCTGAGGTACACCACTCATAACTGGTGACCATTCCGAGTAGGAATCATTGACCACAACTCTCTGGATATGATCCTTCAGCCAGTTTTCAATCCAATTGCAAATTATTTCTGCCAAACCAATAGCCCTAATTTTACCCATCAGGCGTCTATGAGGGACAGTGTCAAATGCCTTTGCAAAGTCCAAGAACACAATATCCACAGCTGCTCCTCCATCCAGGCATCTGCTCGCCTCTTCATAGAAGCAGATAAGGTTAGTTTGACAACTTCTATTCTTAGTAAACCCATGCTGGCTGTCACTTATTATACTAGATTGGCCAATCTACTCCTGAGGTGACCATAACCTAGACAGTTTTCACTCTCAACTTCTTCATATCCTTCATGTCCGTTGGTTTGGGGGGTTTTTCTTGTCCCATTGGCTCCAATTTCTGGCCCCGAGAAAATTTCATGTGGTTTTAATCCCCTCTACCCCTTGTTCATACTCAAGATCAAGACCTAGTGAAGTTCTTGACTCAAGATCAAGACCTAGTGAAGTTCATCTTGAACTTCACTAGGTCGTGATCTTGAGTATGAACATGGGGTATGGGGTTAAAACCACATGAAATTTTCTCGGGGTCAGAAATTGGAGCCAATGGGACGAGAAAAAAACCCAAGATTTCGACTTAACAGGTCAACCAAAGTGAAGTTCATCTTGAAGTTCATCTTGAACTTCACTAGGTCGTGATCTTGAGTATTAACATGGGGTGAGGGGGGTTAAAACCACATGAAATTTTCTCGGGGTCAGAAATTAGAGCCAATGGGACGAGAAAAAAACCCAAGATTTCGACTTAACAGGTCAACCAAAGAAGACCTTTGTCCCCTTCCACCAACTCTGACTAGCTCCGACTATCGTGTGTGTAAAGTACACCAGCACACAATGCAAAATAATAATACCACACAGTTCTCACAGAAGGCCAAAAATCTAAATTGGCCAATCTACTCTTGAGGTGACAATAACCTAGACAGCTTTCACCCACAACTTCTTCTTCTCCGCCATGTGCATTGATTTGGAGTTTTTTTTCTTGTTCCATTGGCTCTAATTTCGGGCCCTGAGAAAATTTCATGTGGTTTTAACCCCCCCTACCCCATGTTCATACTCAAGGTCAAGACCTAGTGAAGTTCATCTTACTCATGGTCCAAGATTTCTACTTAACAGGTGAACCAAAGAAGACCTTTGTCCCTTTCCACCAAATATACCACCACGTAATGTGAAGTAATAATACCACCCAGTTCTCACAGATTACTAAACTTTTTTCCAACTAATAGTCTAAGCATAAGGGACCATGACTGATCAACAAAGGACATAATTGTGTAGATTTACATAACATGTGAAAATCATGTATGGGATGTAGCTTCCCCTTAACCAAAAAACATGCCTCAACATTATCGTAACCTTCATAAATCCATCAGTCTTCAGCTGGCTGCGAGTCAAGAAAGACATATCCTGGCACAAGTTCTAGAGTTTTCAAAGCTCCGGGCTACGAAGCCCTAATTTAAGGAGCTGATTTTTCTTGAACGGTTCCTCTTCCCCCGTATGGCTCTAGGCTCTGGGAGACACACACATACACAGGGCTGAAAGCCGGCCCCTCTCCTCTGTTATGTGTAACGTAGACATAGCTGGCCAGGTAGAGGTGCTGATAGACACACTGCAGGTGGGCCCCTGGTCCTGCGGGTGAAGGATAGGAGGGAGATGGGATTAAACATGAGACTATGATATGACTAGAGGTCTACAGGTCAGATCAGGTAAGGTGAAACATACCAAAGAAAAATCAAAAATATCACCAGTAGACAGAAGTCTTGGAGTGGGTCAAGTTTTTGAAAAATTATATAATTATTTTTTGCTTCGTCTTGGCAAAACTTGGTGTAAACCTTTATAGCCGTACCATTTATCTCAGAAACATAAGGGAAAATTATAGATCTGTTACCCCAGCAAGTGATGTTGAGGGGTCGATCTTTTTGGTTATGTCCAGGGCAGCACGGTGGCTGAGTGGGTAGCACTTCTGCCTTGCAGCGCTGGAGTGCTGGGTTCTAATCCCACCCAGGTCAACATCTGGAAAGAGTTTGTATGTTTTCTCTGTGTTTGCGCGGGTTTCCTCCAGGTCCTCTGGTTTCCTCAAACACTCCAAAACATACTGGTGGGTTGTTTAGATTGTGAGCCCCATGGGGACAGGGACCAATTCGTCATGCTTTGTTCAGCGCTGCGGAATCTGTAGGCGCTATATAAACAAAGAATTATTATTATTATTATAGAACATGGCCACCATCTTGAAATCCGCCATATTGGATCAAGTGCAACTATGTAGAAGATGAGAAATGTCTCAAATTGAATTTCACAATTACCTTTGCAATAGCTCTTGAGTTTCACAAAAGTTATTCGCATGTGGGTTAAAAATAATTGGGTCAAGCACCCTTAGCTCTATGTTCAGGAACATGGACAACACGTCATATAGCTGTGTATCACAGGGAACGTGCCTTGTTGTTGCAGCTTTTTAACCGCAATATTGTAAATCTGATTGTGGCAATTCTATTTCGGAGACAATTGTTTGGTCTTCTTTGATCTGCGACACAAGGAAAACTTGTCTGCTTCTCTAACTCCGGCAATTACCTGAAATGGTAATCTAAAGGTCATAATCACTACCCCTTTAAATCTACATTATATCGTCAGTGTCCACTGGTATTCTACTGGTGGCCCTTAGGACAGGCTGTGGTTTAGCTCCACCCCTGAGCTAATATTTAAATTTGTACTGCAACTCACAATACATTGCTCTACTGGAACTGAAAAAAAAAAGAGAGTCACCCTTCCATGAAGAATATGATATTCATAAGGTCCTGGACTCCACAGGAGGCTTACTCAATGGGGCAAATTTACTTACCTGGTCCAGTCGAGATCCCCGATTCGGACGGTCCGACGAGGATGAAGTCTGGCGCGATTCACGTAGCTTGTGTGTCCGAGATCCTGCATCTGTCGCTTCCCCGCCGAGGTCCGCCGGAGTTCACCTTCTTCTTTCCGGTGCATGAGAGTGCAATGTCTTGCAACACAATTCTAAATGTTAAATCTTGCGCGTTGTCCGAATCCATCGGGTTGTCCGATGACCCGCCCCCCCCCCCTATTTCTGTCGTGTGCAAGCCGACGCCAATGCGCCAAAATCAGATCACGTGCACCAAAATCCCCTGTTAAATACAGCGTAAAACGGAAATCGTCGGGAGACCCGATGAAAATGCGCTCTGCGGACCCTTCGTAAATGGGCCCCAATGTGTTCTTTGAGTGTTTCTTTGTTCTTAGAGTCCAACATTATTAATCCACCACTCTGCAAGGTTCCTGATCCAAATGAAATTGGGCTCCTCAAGTTCCCATACTAAAATGGCTGTAGGGTCAGTAGTGGTTGGTCAATAACTTTTTGGATTTTTGAAAACACTTTCTCTCACTTCTGGTCCCAAATTCAAATTTCGGACATTTCCCAGGGTAACATGAACATGATATATAAAAGGAAGTGTTAAATATTGTCTGCCGTTTCCAGTGTAAAAATATTTCTGGCCTGGGAATCTGTCAAAACATCTCTTCAGTCTTCAGGTCGGGACTTGTCTTCCTCCACGAGTGCAGAGACGAATTCCAGCTAGAATTTCAGACTCCGGCTCTTCTACGCTCTTCATCACACTTAGACATAGTTGCCAAAATTTCAAGAGTAATTTCTAGGGACATTTAGCTGCCAGTAATGTGTCATAGACAGTACACCCCCTACGGGTGACGAGTGAGTACTACTATTTTTTTTTAATAACTTAAAATTAACTCTACCTCCACTCAATTTATTAAAAAAAAAAATCCAAGAATATTTTTCCATAATATGACCTAAAAAAAATCTTCTCTCAATTGAGTATTCGAAAATGGCATTTGTATGGTGTTCCTCTATCTTGGGCTGTCATTAGAAAGGTGCGAACCCGATTGTCAGGGTTCGGGGTTTCGGTCACGTGACCCGGATATATTGCCAGATTGGAGGGTGAATAGCCAATCTGGTAAATTGACCCTCTTAGCTACTAACCATGGCTTTGATTGGCCGGGAGGGGGATTAGACGGCCATACCCAAACCCGACCATCGGGTCCACTCATATCTAGACTGATTTTTGGGTAGTATACAGCACTAATATTATGCAAATTTCACTAGGTTATTGTGTCTTAGTAGATACAAGGCCATCAAATCTAACCCATAATCCCACAGTGTTGATCCAGAGGAACCCAAACATCAATTGACTCTAACTATGGCAATGTCCATACATAATAGGACTCTTAGGTGGTCACACATTCCCACTGGTTTCATGATTATGCAAAGTCTGTCCCTATTTTTGAGGAACATCTTCACAATCTCTAACATATGGCTCAAGAGAGCCTCGGAAATCACTCAAGCAATGTTTATCCTGTACATCCTTAACCGTCCGAAGGTTGGAGCTAAGCTTCGTCAAGCTGTGATGTCATCTGTGATGGCTTCTTTGAACCAACGATTCAAAGGCACGAGACAATATTCTAGTCTGATCCTTTCCTATAGAAGACGCTTGAAGATTCACCACAATGGTCTTGTTTTGGAATTAGTGCAGCCCGCCCCTATGTAACCCACACCTGGTGAGTGGTGGCCCCCGTCCTGCTCCAGTTTACAGGTTTTTTGACTCTTCTTTGATGCCTCTCGGGATATATTCTTCTATAGAGATGGAACATCTAAAGATATGATCAGGTCTTTAATGTGGTAAACAGATCCCAGGATAGATAATGGGAGATACAAGGGTTCTTTTTAAGGGATTTCTTTTAAGTAACCCAGCTGATACAAATTAGTAAAAAAAATTTGCTAGACGAAGCAAATGTTTTGAGGTTTTATTTAAATACCGGATTTTTTTTATCCCCAAAGTTTAGGGTCAACACTTGATTATTTGTGAAGAAGTGGAATGGATGAACCGATTTAGAAAGAAGCTTAAATTTTTCTTGGGTTCTTTAACATTTTGAAAAAAATAATAAAAAAAAATTATAAATGTCATAAGGATGGCCCCAGCTAGGAAATTGTTTACCCTTCCTACTTTTGAGCTTACAATTGGAAAGAGTTGTTGACTCAATGGGGGATATTTATCAGGGTAGTTTTCTAAAATAATTGCAGGAATCACAAAGAATTGGAGTTTTTGTCCCATTTAGGCCACCTCCACGCAAGATGGATGTGAGGGGGTATGAAGGGGGGCGTGGCCAGTGGCACAGTGGGCCAGCGTGGGGCCCTGTGTCTGCACATATGCTATAGCTCGTGACCGTCTAAACGTTTAACGCAACTTCCTCAGTTTTGGTGATTTTATTTGGTCTCATTGGGGCACATTTACTAAGGGTCCGCACACCGCAATTCCGTCAGGTTTCCTGACTATTTCCGATTTGCGCCGCATTTGACAGGCGCCGACTTTCATGCGACACAAATCGGGGGGTGTGGCCGTCGGACAACCTGTCTGATTCAGACTGAGCGCGGGATTTAAAATTCAAATTGTGTCGCAAGACACGCACTCACATACACCGGGAAGAAGAAGGTGAACTCCGGCGGACCTCATCGGGGAAGAGACACATGCAGGATAACGTCCGTACGATCTTAGTGAATCGCAACGGACTTCATCCTCGTCGGACAACGCACCTCAGGGAACGCGACAGGACCGGTTAAGTAAATTTTCCCCATTTACTCTAATTTATGGCCCTGGTAAAAACGAATGTTGTCATGTGGCTTCCTTTATCCTACACCTATACAACCTTAACATCCAAAACTAGTGAACTCCTCTCATTCCCCATTGTTCTCTATAAAAGCATTTTGGCAATGTTTCGGCAATTTCAAATACTTCATTGACTCCATAACTTTCTTTTAGACCAGTTTCTCGAGGGCTCCATATGGCTAGGAAAGGCTTTTGACCACTAGAAGCATCAGGAAGATAACAATAATTCCACTAGGGTAAGATTAAAACTAGAGTAAAAACAAAATCTTTAGCAAAATGTTGTTGAGTTCAGTCAATAGTAGGTTCTGGAGTGTTTCCATTATGATGCAGTGTTGGATGACTTTGTTTGTCGATAACCATGCTCTTAGATGATTCCAACTCAAGGTTGGCCAAGAAACATAGATTGCTTTTGAGAAGGTTTAGAGGTGTGGCACCGTCAGGACTAACCTTGCTTTGGATGGTTCCTTATGCGGTACCATCTGTTGCAGGGCCGGCTCCAGGTTTTAGTGGGCCCCTTTATGGGCCGCCCTCCAGTAGTCACACTGCCCCCCCCCCCTCCGTGTGGACACACAGTCCCTCATCCCCATGTACACATCCCCCCCCTCCTCCCCCTGTATACACACTGCCCCCCCTCCTCCCCCTGTATACACACTGCCCCCCCTACCCCTGTATACACACTGACCCCCCCCACCCCTGTATACACACTGACCCCCCCACCCCTGTCTACACACTGCCCCCCCTCCTCCTGTATACACACTGCCCCCCTCCTCCTGTATACACACTGCCCCCCCCCCTGTATACACACTGCCCCCCCTCCACCTCCTGTATACACACAGCCCCCCATGTTCTCCCTATGGGCAGAGACATGAGAGATGAGAGACGGAAGGAACCTCCCGGGCAGCGGGGCAGATGTCCTGCTGACCCGGGGGCCTGAGTGGGCCCCTCCAGTACCCCGGCACTTGCCCGGGTTAGCCGGGTGCTGGCGCCGGGCCTGATCTGTTGGCACCTACCACCACATGTCATGAATTTTACAAGTAACCATAGTCTACCAACCCTAATAAATGCTCTTATATATGCTTCACCACCGTCAACAGAATCTGAGATGGACTCTTCAGCATCGGTGGCTGAGATACTTTGTATGATTACATATATATGATTAGCCATCAATGTCATGGTCAGCTTAAGTTAGAAGGCCGATGACCACCATTAGTCATTACAACCACGGTCCTTCTAAGTCATGGCCATGGCCACCCGTAGGCAACACATCTATTGTCTAAGCTTCTGCATGATCAGCTGAGGTCCATGTCTGGTACCACATAACTGGATAGTAACTGGACATAACTGGATAGCACGTATAGTAGAAATATGTTGGCTATAAAGCAAACTTTTTTATAACATTGACAGACTTCTATTAATCATTGAAGTTCTCGGTTTACTCTTGAAATGCATTTTCGGAATGTCTTCGAATAAACTTAGGAGAGCAGAGGTTACAGTCTGCCTGTACATGGAGCAGATATTATGTCTGCACCTATGACAGTATCTTAGAGATATAGTGATACAGGCAGATAACAAGATATATAGCAGGAAGTTGCGGGCATGGATTATCACCATCTGCATGATCTAACCCCGAGACACAACAATCCTATGTGTCTGAAGGGAAGGTGGGAAATCTCAGGTTATTTCATGTTCATTCTGGAATTTATGAAAATACTGGCGGATTTTCGGTTTTCGAAAAAAAAAAAAAAAAAAGGGGTCATGTCCTTAAAACAGCGACTCCAGTCACAACCAGCTTGAAGTAACGTATTTAGGGTGAGTCTGCCCTTCATGCAGGTGCTATATAATTATACTATGAGCCAAACCGTCAATCAGAACTTCTCATTGAGGTTCTCCTTCTAGCATTCTACTCTAGTGGCATTTCCCAATGCCATCATCCTGGGCAAGCTTAGACAGCCGACAAACCGGGGCACATGGCCGCCTTTATTCCGGTCAAGGTTCACAGTGGCTCTCTCTTCATATGGTCCATGTACATCATGAGCCTACCCTTACGTAACCATTGGCGGATAATTTTTGATTCTTCGAAGAGTCATGGTCTTTGGGTTGGAATCTTCTTCAGTCCTGATTCTAGTCTTGGGCTTCTGAGTCTAGACTACTAAGACTTTTTCAAGACCCTGCACCCCTCTATGCCCAAAGCTCTTTGTCGCCCCCTGCTGATTAAGGCAATGAGCCGGTCCATTCGCGATCCCGTGGTGCGTTGTCCGACGTGGATTCGTGTCCTGCCGGGATTCACTAAGGTCGCGTGTCCGATATCCAGCAGGTGTCGTTGCTGCGCTGAGGTCCGCTGGAGTTCACCATCTTCGTCCCGGTGCATGTAAGTGCGTGTCAAGCGACACAATTTTTTTTTTAATACCGCGGTTTTTCCTAAACCGTCGGGTTTTCCGAGGGCCAATCCCTCCGATTTTGGGCCCTTAGTAAATGAGCCCCAATGTGTAAAAGATGCCAAGGTAGGTGAAAGTAGGAAGAGACAGTAGTTATAATGGTCATCTAACAAATGTTCTTCACTAATTCTATACTTTCTGCTACAATATTACCACCGTATGGATAAAATGATGTAGTTATACCAGGGGTCCCCAAACTTTTTACATAGAGGGCCGTTCACGGTCCCTCTCAGACCATTGAAGGGCCGGACTAAAGTTAAAAAAAAAAAATAATAAGAAATTCCTCTGTACACTGCACATATCCTATACTGCTCCTTCATCATTAATTATTTCCTATGCTGCCCCTCTATCATTAATTATTTCCTATGCTGCCCCTCTATCATTAATTATTTCCTATGCTGCCCCTCTATCATTAATTATTTCCTATGCTGCCCCTCTATCATTAATTATTTTCTGTACTGCACCGCCATCATTATTCCCTATACTGCCCCTCCACCATTAATTATTCCCTATACTGCCCCTCCATCATTAATTATTTCCTATACTGCCCCTCCATCATTAATTATTTCCCATACTGCCCCTCCATCATTAATTATTTCCCATACTGCCCCTCCATCATTAATTATTCCCTATACTGCCCCTCCACCATTAATTGTTCCCTATACTGCCCCTCCGTCATTAATTGTTCCCTATACTGCCCCTCCGTCATTAATTGTTCCCTATACTGCCCCTCCGTCATTAATTATTCCCTATACTGCCCCTCCGTCATTACTTGTTCCCTATACTGCCCCTCCGTCATTACTTGTTCCCTATACTGCCCCTCCGTCATTACTTGTTCCCTATACTGCCCCTCCGTCATTACTTGTTCCCTATACTGCCCCTCCGTCATTACTTGTTCCCTATACTGCCCCTCCGTCATTAATTATTCCCTATACTGCTCCTCCGTCATTAATTATTCCCTATACTGCCCCTCCGTCATTACTTGTTCCCTATACTGCCCCTCCGTCATTAATTGTTCCCTATACTGCCCCTCCGTCATTAATTATTCCCTATACTGCTCCTCCATCATTAATTATTCCCTATACTGCCCCTCCATCATTAATTATTCCCTATACTGCCCCTCCATCATTAATTATTCCCTATTCTGCCCCTCCACCATTAATTATTCCCTATACTGCCCCTCCATCATTAATTATTCCCTATACTGCTCCTCCATCATTAATTATTCCCTATACTGCCCCTCCATCATTAATTATTCCCTATACTGCCCCTCCATCATTAATTATTCCCTATACTACCCCTCCATCATTAATTATTCCCTATACTGCCCCCCATCATTAATTATTCCCTATACTGCCCCTCCGTCATTAATTATTCCCTATACTGCCCCTCCGTCATTAATTGTTCCCTATACTGCCCCTCCATCATTAATTATTCCCTATACTGCCCCTCCATCATTAATTATTCCCTATACTACCCCTCCATCATTAATTATTCCCTATACTGCCCCCCATCATTAATTATTCCCTATACTGCCCCTCCGTCATTAATTATTCCCTATACTGCTCCTCCGTCATTAATTGTTCCCTATACTGCCCCTCCATCATTACTTGTTCCCTATACTGCCCCTCCATCATTACTTGTTCCCTATACTGCCCCTCCGTCATTACTTGTTCCCTATACTGCCCCTCCGTCATTACTTGTTCCCTATACTGCCCCTCCGTCATTACTTGTTCCCTATACTGCCCCTCCGTCATTACTTGTTCCCTATACTGCCCCTCCGTCATTACTTGTTCCCTATACTGCCCCTCCGTCATTAATTGTTCCCTATACTGCCCCTCCGTCATTAATTGTTCCCTATACTGCCCCTACCTTATTAATTGTTCCCTATACTGCCCCTCCGTCATTAATTGTTCCCTATACTGCCCCTCCATTATTAATTATTCCCTATACTTCCCTATACTATATTTAAGGCCCCCATAATTAATTATTTTTTTTATATCCGGGCCCCCCGGCCGCCAAAATATATTTGCTGCTGGTTAAAAAAAAAATCCTATACTCACCTCTGGCAGCGGCTCCCGAGTCTTCTATCTTCGGACTGCTGTCGGCCGGGAAGGGGTGCGCGGCCGCGTGATGACGTCATCACGCGGCCGCACACTCAGGTTCACGGAGCGATGTGCGCCGGGGTCGTCTTCCGGCCACATCGCTCCACCTGTAATAATAGTGCTCGAGTGGCCGGCAGGAGCTTCCTGTCCGGATGGACGGAGGCTCCTGCCCGACTGCCGCGACTTGCCGGGGGCCTCAGCAGGAGCCGCTGGCGCTCCAAGGGGCCGGATAAAAACGGTCCGCGGGCCGCATGTGGCCCGCGGGCCGTAGTTTGGGGACCACTGAGTTATACCATATAAAGCTGAAGTTTAAGTGCAGCAACATCTTAACAGAGATGGACAAAACCTTTTAAATCATCAAAATAAGCTTATAGTAGTGATACCCTGTCTATAGTTTTTGTGTTATATATTGCATCAAGCCAATGTTCTGCTGGGAAACCTTGTCTCCTGGCTTAAAAGATAGGGCCTAACTTGCTGATCGGTGGTGGTGTCAGCGATAGGACCCCCAGAGATAACTAGAACAAGGGGTCCAATATACCCAAGTTAGACCCCTTGTTGCTCCCTGAGATGAGCGGAAATCGCCATTAGCTGCATAGAGATGAATGGGGAAGTCTGGCCACTCATCTCGGGGAGCAACAAGGGGTCCGACTGGGGTACATCAGATTCCTTCAAACCCCCCATTCCCGTGATCTGCAGGGATCTCATCACTGAAACCCCCACTGATCAGCAAGTTAGGGCCGAACATGTTTAGTGTTTAAACACCTTTAATGTGAATATTGACATGATGTACCACTTACCTAATCATTGTACAGACCAAGTATCACCTTAATGCTACCGGTGCCCCTAATGGCATTGACCTCTATTAGAGGGATGATGCACTGATCACCAAGTAATGTTTTAAGGAACATGAGAAAAAGATCAATGTGATGATCTGTCCCCAAATCCCAAAATCTTATCCTGATTTAGGACAGAAGTCAAGTCCGTGGTGGCCACACCGAGCAGCAAACACATCCTGGTGCCAGATGCCGGAGGTCTCGAGGAATCCAGGCTGTGACTATTCATGGAAGGTTCTACACAATATTAGGCAGTAATATTATGGCTTATTAGTATGTATCTGTTCTTCGATTCTCTATTTCTACACTAACCAAACATTCCCTTCCCGATCATTTTTACATAAAGAACTTACCTCTGTTTATGTCTGGAAGTCAGCACCAGGAACAGAAGGAGCAACAACAAATTGTTGACATTTTTATTGGGCGAGCTCTTAAGTACCTCTCTTGTCACGGTTTTTGTAGTCATAACAATTGCAGACTGGAGATTCATGGAATTTTGTGTCCTTTCAAAATATTGTGGGGAAGAAAATACCTTCAATCAGGCCGGGAGATAACAGCGTGACGGACGGCGTGTCAGAGGTGCTGGAGAGATGGTATTTGCCACCGGCCTGGGGCAATGAGTTGTGGGGGCCCCAGTCACGGGTAGATGTGCCCAGAGCTGTCATCACTGTTGGTAATGGGTCTTAAAGGACACCAGTTATGGCGATTTGTGACACTAAACCACCTACAGATCCTTATGGACCATGGTATAGTTCCCCAAATCACCCTTTAGCTGGTCCTCCATAGCTCCCCACCCACATTGAAGCTAATGTAATACAACAGGTAAGGCGCTGGTACAATGAAGCTGGGGTGTACTGCTCCAGCTTCAAAGAATTACTGCAAAGACGCAAGGAGCACCAGAGATGGGTCCGATGTGCCTCATTGAACCCATCTCTAGGAAAGTATAAAGGTTTCTATTTTTTGATAATGGACAAAAGAGGTACTTGCTAAAGGGGAATTTGAGACACTAAACCACCGGTCCATAAGGGCTGCCATTTTTGCTTAGGTCATGCCATCCTCCCGTTTTATAAAATAAAACCTTTAGAGTCTAGCTAGAGAGGCTTTGAGGAACATTAGGCACAAGGTTAGTTGGGGTCCAGTCACTGAGGCCCAATATACTAACGATGACTTGGAGCGAGAAGATCCATAATAACAAAATTGGTACCTCCTATTTAGAGCAGGAACCTGAAGAAGGACAGACCCAAAGTTCACGCCAACCTCCTTTGCTGTAAATGGGAAGACGCTACGGGGAGTACAGAGGTAGAATTTTCATTTGAGCCTTTAAGAGGTCTCAGGGTCTTATGCCATAGCACCGGGTATAGTAGGTGGTTTCCACTTTGATGTTCTGCATGAATTTCCAGTTACCCTCTTGGACTCTAATGACTGGGTATAATGTCTAAGGAAACCACTTTCACCTCACTCGGCCTGTAAAACGGGAACCCCTGAGGAAGGAATGGTGCAAAAGCTCAACAGGAGGTACAGTAGGTGGTTTCCTCTTTCTGCACAAAGATCCAAGAACTTCATGTTACCCTTGTGACTATGTACAACCTGTGAGGAGACTAGTTCCACCTTACTGGATCTTGGTGGCCAAGGGGAATGTTAGGCTCCTATGCAATGGCACGAGGTAGATTGAGGTCCAGGACCTTCAAGTTATCCTTGTGGACTCTAATGTAAAAACCCCTATGGTGCTCCCTAATTGGACCAGTAAAGAGATGACCCCTGGTTCTCAGAACTAAATATATACTATATTTCTAGTAGATCTTTCAAAATTAGGATCCTGAGAACAACCACCACCAGGAGGTGTGTCCAAGTTAGATTCCTTCACCAACATTTCCTGTCCACCTAAGATGGCCGCCTTGCCGGTTTCAACTTTAACTATCCCTCAAAGCCAAAAATCACGTCATCGGTTCTGCAAATAAACATTTATAGTTTACATCAGTTTATGTCATTTGTTGAATGCAATTTTTGAGTAAAGCTCAAGAATTCTGTGTGTTTGGTACAAATTTCTGTGGTCTCCATGCCGGGCCCTTACTTCTGCAATTGTTTAGCTTACAGCATATGTTGAGATTCTATTAGTGCTCCTTTTCGAAGTTGGCAACGAGGTGGCGCGGTAACCATAATGTTTTTTAGGGGGGACTCTAATGTGAATAACACACACAAAGCAGCGTTTTGATGTGGTGCTTATAATAACATAGGAGCTAAACGCCACCAATGGGAGCAGCGCGAGAGAAGTGCGGTGGCATCCGCCATAACTTTTTCCATCTTCTACAATGACTTAATATGTTAGAAGAAAACAAGCCACATTACAGACATTCTATGGGGTACGGAATATTCTCAGCAACTTCTAAAATAAGACTGGATGAAATCCCATATAGGGACAACCCATGTGTTAGAATAGGAAAGAAGTCAAATCAATTCATGGAAAATCTCCTACCGTTACATAAACAGCTCTGAGGACTTGCGTTTGGGTCCCTCTAAAGCCCTTCTAAACCTTCTCGAGCTGTCCTTCTAAATGTCAAATTTGGTGGGTGGTTTGGGTGGCCATGGGCCTCTTAGATGGCTTGGGCCCCAGGCTACCGGCCAAACCCCCTATATTATAATTCTCTACTAGTTATTTGATTTATGTGTCAAAACTGAAGCCTTCTGAGAATTTTGGAATACCAAATACTTGCCCAAGGGCAGGGATACCGGGCTAGGCCACAAACATCACTGGAAACACCATGGAAAATCTCCTACCGTTACATAAACAGCTCTGAGGACTTGCGTTTGGGTCCCTTTAAAAGCTCTTCTAAACCTTCTCGAGCTGTCCTTCTAAATGTCAAATTTGGTGGGTGGTTTGGGTGGCCATGGGCCTCTTAGATGGCTTGGGCCCCAGGCTACCGGCCAAACCCCCTATATTATAATTCTCTACTAGTTATTTGATTTATGTGTCAAAACTGAAGCCTTCTGGGAATTTTGGAATACCCAATACTTGCCCAGGGGTGGGGATACCGGGCTAGGCCACAAACATCACTGGAATTGGGTAAACTAGACCGAGTGTGGCCAAGTTGGCAAACTTTCCCAGGTAAAGAGATGGGTTCTGCAACAAAGAGCATTGTAAGCAATGTCCCAGCCCCCATGGGGTACCCCTTTGAGTGCCGATACTAGCAAGAAGTGGTCGACTTGGAAGCACATGAAACCATGTGGACACTACAAGTTGCACATAGCTAGGGTTGGCCATACTTAGTGCCATCATGTGGAAGAAGAATCTTCCCGACAGGCGGTCTCCATCTCGGATCTCCCCCTGCCTGTGCGGTATATGACATTGCAGCTGATAGTGTGTAGAGCTGATGCCTCCTAGGTGCAACCCAGGAACTGAAGCCAGGTTGTTAATCTCTATTTGAAAGGCGGCATTAGGTTGGCAGCCCGGAGTGTCATGCCAGTCATTCCTCTCATACAATGCATGCCATGTATTGTACAGTAGGTACATTGCTCGGTGACTCAGTATCGTTACCCAAGGGAAATACTCCGATCCCATTGTCTGGTAACAATGAGTACGGTGGTGCGGTTTATTTTGCTATGTGGAGTGCAACGCAATGATCTCCGATGTTTACCCACAGAGGAATTCCACTGAATCACAAAGGATCTCTAATCCGCCCTCCTTGGCCGAGCATTGGAACAAGTGTGAGATACCATTACGAGGTCATCATCATCGTCTTTCCGCGGCTTTGTGTGTACGGCGCAGGGTTACGTCCCTGCAGGGACATGCCATCTCCACACCGCACCTTCTTATCTGTTTGGTGTTTATCCCTTTGGTAAAGAAAGTTCTGTGCCAAGTCAGGAACGCCCATGTTGACAAACTACTTAGATATGCCCTCGTACAATGTGAGAGGTTCCAGAGCACCGTCCAAAAAAGGTGTTCACTAAGACAGAGAGGAGGGAAGGGGGGAGCGTTGGCACGACTTCAGCGGAGGGGGGAAAAAATACCTTAGAATAACATTATGCAAACAGCTGTCATAGATATTTGGCTGCGAGGACAGGGCTTGGCATCGTGTTGGAGATAGACTAGAGTAAGGAATCGCCAAGATAACAATTCCTCAAAATATACTGTCTTTATTTCATACATAACTTTAAATTAATCTTGGTGATCAGCTGATCAATGATCGCCATCCGGGAGCCTGAGTTTTCCAACAGCGGCCACTAGAGGGGAAATACAGTAATACACGGCGCAGATTCTGCACTAA
Source organism: Engystomops pustulosus (assembly GCF_040894005.1). Taxonomy (NCBI): domain Eukaryota; kingdom Metazoa; phylum Chordata; class Amphibia; order Anura; family Leptodactylidae; genus Engystomops; species Engystomops pustulosus. The sequence continues at coordinate 16,063,842 of NC_092414.1, forward strand.
TGCCTTCAAATGCTGCAATTATTGATCATTTGCTGTTTTACAATATTCCTGATTATTACTTTCTTACTCTCGCACACAATTATTTGTACCAAGTTGAGAGAATTTCGCTCACAGAGCATTGTTATAGGCTACATCAGGCCAGGACAAGTTTTTCACGTCTAAGTAAAACCTAGAATATTTTCATTCACTGTAAGCAAGCAGAGACCTTGAAAAGGGGAATGGAACTGAAACAAAGGGGCAGATTTACTTACCCGGTCCATTCGCGATCCAGCGCGCGCGTTCTCTGCGCTGGATTCGGGTCCGGCCGGGATTTATTAAGGTAGTTTCTCCGCCGTCCACCAGGTGGCTGAAAAGCATCGGAATGCGCTGGAGTTCACCGGCTCGGGCTGAATGAAGGTAAGTGCAAGCTCCGCGACAGATTTTTTTTTTTTTAAATGCGGCGTTTTTTCCGAATCCCCCCGATTTCCGTCGCGTGCATGCCAGCGCCGATGCGCCACAATCCGATCGCGTGCGCCAAAATCCCGGGGCAATTCAGGGGAAATCGGCGCAAATCGGAAATATTCGGGTAACACGTCGGGAAAACGCGAATCGGGCCCTTAGTAAATGACCCCCAAAGTATATTGGAAAGTTGCAATACCTTTTGAGCTCACAGAGCATGTCTATATTGTATCAAAGAAAGTGAAATGTATCAGCCTGAGGTTGGAAGGTTTAGATCACAGAGCAACTGATACCAGTGTTGGACTGGCCCACCAGAGAACCAGAGGATCCTACGGTGGGCCCAAGCTGTAACCCAAAAGGTGAATTAGAGGTTAATATAGTCTATTTCCTTGGGGGTAATGGATTGTGGGAACCCAGAATAATTGTATCCGTTGCCGCAGGAACCCCAATATGTAAAACATATCAATCTACAGCTGAAAAATTTAGATAGAACTGCTACAATAGAGCAGTGCAGTAGCAGATTAAATGTCCCAGGGGCCCTGGACTGTGGACACGACTAGGGCCCCTCCAGCGTCCAAACCAATCTCCGGCCAACGACACCACCGCAGCCCATACTGGCCCTTCTTTATTGAAATGTCCACAGCAGAGGCCCCCTTTAATGAAATGGCCACAGCAAAAACAGCCCCCCCCCATAAATTAAATGTCCACAACAGATGCCCCCTTTAATGAAATGTCCACAACAGATGCCCCCTTTAATGAAATAGCCACAGCAGATGCTCCCTTTGAATAAATGTCCACAGCAGATGCCCCCTTTAATGAAATGGGCACTGCAGAGCCCCCTTTAAAAGAAGTATCCACAGCAGAGCCCCCCTTTAATGAAATGGCCACTGCAGAGCCCCCTTTAAAAGAAGTATCCACAGCAGGGCCCTCCTTTAATGAAATGGCCGCAGCAGATGCCCCCTTTAATGAAATTGCCAGAGCAGAAACAGCCCCCCATAAATTCAATGTCCACAACAGATGCCCCCTTTAATGAAATGGCCACAGCAGATGCCCCCTTTAATGAAATGGCCGCAGCAGAAACAGCCCCCCATAAATGAAATGTCCACAGCAGATGCCCCCCTTTAATGAAATGTCCGCAGCAGAGCCTCCCTTTAACAAAATGGACACAGCGGAGCTCCCCTTAAATAAAATGTCCGCATAAAAGCCCCTTGAAAAAAGAAACAATATAATCACCTCCAGCTTCTTCTCCCCGTGGCTCTGTCTTCTCTTCCAGCCCGTCACGTGGCCACAGCCACGACACATCATAGTAATGCGCACAGACCGGAAGAGAAGACGAAGCCGTGGGGAGAAGAAGCTGGAGGCGAGTATAGTTTTTATTTATTTTTTTTAAACCTGACACTGCGGCAATCTTCATATAGGGTTTAGCTCACAGAGCATTGCAACAAGGTATCAGTGCAAGTTACATTGATCAGCCTGGAGCTGGGAAGCTTTCGCTCACAGAGCACTGTTACAATGTATTAGTGTGGGGTTAACACATCAGCATAGAGTTGAGAGGGTTTAGCTCGCAGGGTACTGCAAAAATGTATCAATGCATGCCACCTGTATGAATCTGAAGTGGGAACAATTTAGCTCACAGAGCATTGTTACAATGCATCAGTGATGGTGATATATATATCAATCTGGATTCGGACAATGTTAAATGTACCAGTCTGGAGTCAAAGCGATTTAGCTCACAGAGCACGGCTACAGGGTACAGTATGAGATCATGTACAATGTAGCATGTATGTACGTAAAACTGTTTAGAACAGGGGTCCCGGTTACAAAGTATCAGTGGAGATGGAATATATCAGTGTGAAATTGGGACGGCTGAGCTCACAGAGCATTGTCTAGTCAACAAAAATGTTGAAAGTTTCCTTTCACTGACAGCAAGTAGAGTTCTTGAATGAATTGAAGCATAATAAAAGGAATTTTTTTTTTGGGGGGGGGGGATTAGCAACAAAACAGCAGATGGTAACCGCAGCATAACGAAGCAAAGGTTCCTTAATTTCCCGGTGGGACATCCAACCCCTCTCCGTTTTATCCCTGTTAATCTAAGGGTTGAAATATTTCCGAATTTTGATCGCGGCATCACAGGTATCTGTAGGACTGATCCGCCTGGAGGCGTCGCGCTTGGTGGTTCTGTATGGAGATACTTCCACGGTGATTAGACTAATTAGCAGGATGAATGGGGACAATATATCATGCGGCGGAGGGGGCGGTGGAGCAAAAAAAAAAAATTTTTTTAAAAAAAAGTTGACCCTAATGGTTAAGCTTTTTAATTCCAGGTTAACTGCTCTGAAAAGCCAGAGAATGTCAGGTGGCCGGAGCACAATGGATGTCATAGGCCCACAACGAGGTCCTCCAATAAATATCACTGGGGAATCCACATCAATGGCTGCTAAAGCTGCCGCCATTGTCCCGGGGCCCCCTGCCGCGCTCCTCCTCGCAGGACATGTCTTGGCCAGGTCATTCCTTTGTCTTTTATTACTTATTTACACCCCCGGGATTGTTGACTCACAATAGTCCTGACCTTTTGCACTTGCGGCTCCTTCTTCTAATCTGGGGCTGCAGATGTTTAATTACGTTAAATCAGGACCCCTACATGTGGCCCCCTTAATAGGATTGGGGGGGGGGGGGGGCACTGGACAGTGTAAATCTGTAACGCTGGCTATCGGATAATACATGGAATGTGCAAGGACCATAAAAGATAACTACATTGCTACTATGGGGGGATGTTACCCAGCTTTCCCAGACCTCTGAAAGGCAATACAGAAGAAAATAGGTCTTATAGGAGGAATGGGTGATGTTCAGGGGTCTGGGGAAAGTAGGGGGCATAGAAAATAGTAGTGGTATAGAAGCCATCTTCCAGCTTTCCTGGGAGCAGATAACTCGGATATAGAAGGGGAAGCACAGAGAGACGATTTATTTGTTATGAGATTTTTCCCACATTAATAGACCCCAGAACCTCACTCCAGGATACAAGGGGTCAACATGGCCCGAAGAAATCCACCCAGCGTACAGCATTGTCAGTCACTGCTAAATCCTGCCAAAGAACAGAGGTAGATAGATATGACATAGATAGATAGATAGATAGATAGATAGATATGAGATAGATAGATAGATATGAGATAGATAGATAGATATGAGATAGATATGAGATAGATAGATAGATAGATAGATAGATAGATAGATAGATATGAGATAGATAGATATGAGATAGATAGATATGAGATAGATAGATATTAGATAGATAGATATTAGATAGATAGATATTAGATAGATAGATATTAGATAGATAGATAGATAGATAGATATTAGATAGATAGATAGATAGATATGAGATAGATAGATAGATAGATATGAGATAGATAGATATGAGATAGATAGATAGATAGATAGATATGAGATAGATAGATAGATAGATAGATATGAGATAGATAGATATGAGATAGATAGATATTAGATAGATAGATAGATAGATAGATAGATATGAGATAGATAGATATGAGATAGATAGATATTAGATAGATAGATAGATAGATAGATAGATATGAGATAGATAGATATGAGATAGATATGAGATAGATATGAGATAGATATGAGATAGATATGAGATAGATATGAGATAGATATGAGATAGATATGAGATAGATATGAGATAGATATGAGATAGATATGAGATAGATATGAGATAGATATGAGATAGATATGAGATAGATAGATATGAGATAGATATGAGATAGATAGATAGATAGATAGATAGATAGATAGATAGATAGATAGATAGGAGATAGATATGAGATAGATAGATATGAGATAGATAGATAGATATGAGATAGATAGATAGATATGAGATAGATAGATAGATATGAGATAGATAGATAGATAGATAGATAGATAGATAGATATGAGATAGATATGAGATAGATAGATAGATAGATAGATAGATAGATAGATAGATAGATAGATAGAGATAGATAGATAGATAGATAGATATGAGATAGATAGATAGATATGAGATAGATAGATAGATATGAGATAGATATTAGATAGATAGATATGAGATAGATATGAGATAGATAGATAGATATGAGATAGATAGATATGAGATAGATAGATAGATAGATAGATAGATAGATAGATAGATAGATATGAGATAGATAGATAGATAGATAATGTAGTATATGTAACACTAGTATATCCTCCCTATGTGATATGATATATACAGTATGATCTGTAGCTCCTGGTCTCGGCTCGGGATGTGTACAGTGAGCGCCCGGGGACATGGCGGATATTAATGAGCGGCTCCCTTCCATTAATTACTTCTCTATACTTGGGGATGACAGGAGGAAGACAAGTAAATCTGTACAAATATTTAAAAGTTTCCCAAGTAACCAAAGTCTAGCGATGTCTTACAAGAAAGTCTCTTCTAAGTGAAGAAGATGAAATACTTGTACACAGACTGAAGTGTCCTCCTCCTCCGGAGACAGAGAGGGGAGATATGACCGGGGTAGATGCAGACAGTATTTGGGGGTCTGTATTGCTCACTGCTGCCACCCTCTGGCACTTTCAGGGCATAGGTCCTCCTGGGAGGTTGTAGCTATAAGACAGGAAGTCATGTGACCAAGTGTTATATTTAAACCCGCCCCCGAGGAATAGTTAGAAAGAAAAGTTACAGGTCTGCAGCCGCAGCACCTCTTCTTCTAAACCCTATGGCAACACTTCCTGTCACAGCCTTGCCATCTAGATATTACAGTGTCATCAATGGTAATCAGCGTAACACGGTTGAATATGTGTGGACGGCAAAGATTAAAATTGTGCTGCGCCCAATCGTTTAGACTCAAGGGAGTCACCTGATCAAGAATGGTGACATCACTGCTGAGCGTCTGTGATCTTGCCCAGTGATTGGCCGCCGCAGTCACAGGCGCCTCAGCACTTCCCATTCAGCCAGGCAGGAACAGGGAGTCACTTAAAGGGAACCACTAGGTTTTTCCCCACTAAACTACTACCCCCCTCAGGTAGGGCATGAAATGTCCTTTCTAAATTCCCTCTTTTATGTGAAATTTTAACTGTTTACCTATAAAAAAAAGTCTGGCAAATATGACTCTTCTCATCCTATTTTCACATGAGACGAGTCAAGTTTAGTGGTTGCAAGTGGTATCACTTCAGAAGCAGCTATCTTCTGTTCTATAGCACCTAGAAACATGCTACTGGTGTCGTATTAAAGAGAAGAAGCTCATCTTTCACAGCTTATCTATAGCACCTAGAAACATACTGCTGGTATCATATTAAAGAGAATGATCTCATCTTTCACACCTTATCTATAACACCTAGAAACATACTGCTGGTGTCATATTAAAGAGAAGAATCTCATCTTTCACAGCTTATCTATAGCACCTAGAAACATACTGCTAGTGTCATATTGAAGAGAATGATCTCATCTTTCACACCTTATCTATAACACCTAGAAACATACTGCTGGTGTCATATTAAAGAGAAGAATCTCATCTTTCACAGCTTATCTATAGCACCTAGAAAGATACTTCTGGTGTCATATTAAAGAGAAGAAGCTCATCTGTCACACCTTATCTATAGCACCTAGAAACATACTTCTGGTGTCATATTAAAGAGAAGAAGCTCATCTTTCACACCTTATGGCTTGCAGTTCCCACAAGCTTATGGTTCTGTGTGCTACAGAACTGGACATACAGGAAATCTGCAGCTTTCATTCCCAACTATGTCTTTAGCCGCCTGTATCTCTGGTTCTGTAGCTCACAAAGTTATAAGCCTGATGTCATCTAAAAGAAGAGTTTCTACTGACTATTGGACAGAGGATGGAGGCTTCTGAAGTGACACTGGCTGTACAATCATTATACTTGACTCATCTCATGTCAGAAGAGTCATATTTGCCGGACTGTGAGATTTCACATAAAAGTAGGGATTGTAGAAAAGACATTTCATACTCGTCCTGAGGGGGGTAGTTGCTGAGTGGGGTCAAACCTGGTGACAATTTCTGTCTAATTATACCCTCTCTCTATAACAAAATGGGTCGAGACAAGCACCCATCGTAATCCAAAAGAGGCTAATTATCCAGGTATTCGATTGATCTACTGTATAATCTACAATGTATCTAATTCTAAAGGTTTGCGAGCGACAGTAAAGACTGACACAGAGCAGAAACATCTCTATGAATCCGGTTACGGTTGTCGCTCATTAAATGCTTCATTTTGGGTGGAGGACTCCGATTCCCAGGGCCCGATACTCTAAACTATAACTATGTGGGGAGCACGGTGGCTGAGTGAGTAACACTTCTGCCTTGCAGCGCTGGGTCCTGGGTTCGAATCCAACCCAGGTCAACATATGCAAAGAGTTTGTATGTTTTCTCCGTGTTTGCGTGGGTTTCCTCCAGGTCCTCCGGTTTCCTCCCACACTCCAAAAACATACTGGTAGGTGATTAGATTGTGAACCCCATGGGGATAGGGACCGCTTTGTGCAGCGCTGCGTAATCTGTGTGCGCTATATAAATAAAGGAATTATTGTTATTATTATAAGTCGCGTCCACGTCCTCCAATATAATACAACAAAGCTGATAATATTCCAGTGAGAGAAGTCAGAACCTGCCATGTGTCTTTGATTTAGGGTCAGTTGATCCCATCCTGCAATAGATAGTAGCTTATAAACACAACCGAGCAGACATGTCATTAGGGAAAGCCACAGCTCCTTCAGAAGATTGTGATCAGAATTCGAGTGGAAGCCAAGACTTGCTTCTGTAATTATCACTAGACTCCGGGGAGCACACTCAACCCCCCCTCCTTCGCGCCCCCGGAATTGAAACTTTCGGTGGTCAGGGAGAAATCCAATCCCCAAACCTCTTGCCTTGTAATGCAACATTTAATGCGAAAATCCCTGCAATTATAAAACTCTTGGGGTATTTTAACCCCCGGGGGGGGACATCTTTAGACCTTTTCTCAAAATGAACTTGTACCAAATATGGTCTCACACCACAGGGTTCAACAGTGTACAGCGCAACAATACGAAAAAAGTGCACACCAATCATGGCTGATAGTAGCATCCTTGTGTGTATCTATATCTACCGCACAACGTCAGGAAGCAGCTGCTAAAGCCAGGTGCTAACTGTACTTGTAGCAAAGACAAGCAGGTAAAAAAGAAACGTTTACCCTTTTCAGGGCAGTTAGGTAGGGAGTGGAGGTGACTAGAATGAGGGACTGGTGTAATTCCGAAATAAATGCCCTTTATAGGGCACTGTTGAATGACAATAATGTCTTCATACTATTTGCTACGATGGAAGATGGATGGGGCTCTTCGCATACTGACAAGCCGTGGGGAGGGTCTTAATATTACACATGATCACATGATTCTTCTTTAATGAGTACATTAGTGCTAAAACCGAAACATATTACATTGGCAGGTTTGGCACCAACCAAGCTGAAGCTGTCGTTGCTAGACTGGAAAACGCGGCAAGCTGGTTGCTAGACTGCTGAACTGCCAATCTTCCAGCTGTCAGCCCCTTTGCAACCACAGCCGTGCCCACATTTTAGCATGGTCGTGACTGGCTAGGTGGGTACATTTGACCCCGCTGTATAAGAGGCAGAGTCACATGTCCCGCAGCCACAACAGAGAGGAGACAGAGTTAGGCTCAGTCAGACAAGCAGGTAAAAAGAAACATTTACCCTTTTCAGGGCTGTTAGGTAGGGAGAAGTGGTGACTATAAATAAGGGACTGGTGTAATTTGGAAATAATTGCCCTTTATAGGGCACTCTTAAATGACCGGTCTTAGTACTATTTGCATTTACAGCATCATATAGTAATACCTTAAAGGACCAGTCATAATACTATTTGCATTAACAGCATCTTATAGTGTTCCAGTCTTAATACTAGTGCTAAATTCTAGCGCCATTGTTATTACTAATCACCTATATCCTAATACGGTACTGCAGGTACTTTAAAATTAGCAATAAAACACAGTTGTTTGTGGTGCACAGTTTTGCCCCTTAAGGAGCTACTCACGGTATAAGACCGGTCCACACAGTCTTTGAAAAAGTCCACAAAATAGAGAAAAATATTTTCACTATGACCGGAGCTCCAAGATTTCTAAAACTTCGATGAACAGCACCAATCTTCAATTTCTCCTGCTGAAAGTATGTCACCATTCAGACTAGCACCATCACGTTCTCATTCTCCTCCTTTATTATATTGTAACTGGAAGAAAATATTCAGGCAGATGGTGTGGTACGTTCCAACAAGGTTAAAATTTATTCCAGTTCATTATACTCACAAAAATCCAATAAAAATGCGCATATCACAAATTCACATAACGGGACGCTAGCTTTCTCTCCGCCCGACCCAGGGTTTCGCCGGCAAGGCTTCTTCCGGGGCGTTACTTTAAAATTAGTTAAGCAGAAATTAAGGGACGTGGGGGGTGCAGCTGTTGCCGGTGATAGAGCTGGTGCTGCAGTAAGAGGACGTGTTTCGTCTTTGCCTGCTACAACTTCCTCTGGTGCAAGTAGGCGCCAGGGTGTGCGGTGTGTACCGGTAGGTCCCATTAGGCCACACAGTGTTTAGCCATTGGTCAATTATATGGCAGATATGGCATGGTATTATCTTTACCACGCTCAACCTCTCTTGAAAGTGCCAAGCCCTCCACCTTACCCCACAGCAAATCTGTCTCAGCCAAAATTTATGGAGCCGTCACTCATAATGTAGGATGACTCTCCTAGTTGGGATTCTAAGGCCCATACACCTGCCATGTGGAAGGCGAACCATCACAAGAGGTCTACGATATACGATGATATAACCTAGGTGCTGAGGATTTCTAAGATGTGCAGATGGAGGAGGAGGGTAGACTCGGTGATAGAAGATGACGGTGGTTATGATGAGGTGATGATCGATGGCACCGACAGTCCAGACGAAGAGGTGGTGGTCGGGAAACACGAGGAGGCCAGCAGTAGATGGAGAGGGTGGCAAATCACCATAGCCACAACTTTACATGCTCCTGCCCAGCAGGGTTAGGCACTCAGCAGACAAAGGTCAACCCACTAGTCTATAAAGTCCAAGTGTCACATTCTGCCACCACCCAGGATTGCCAGACAGCACTCCATTGGCCGTCTCCTCTTACTTCACTTGCTCCTCTCCTGCATCTCGTCAGAGTAGCACCACCAGTTTTAGCAAAGCCATGGGGAAATGGCTGGTCATTCTGTAAATGGTTGGGCGAACGACCACATATCACCTAGGAGCTGTGGAATGGTATCCAGGATGACAGATGGTTAATGCCACTGAACCTCAAGCCTGGTCAAGAGGTGTGTGGGAACCTTGTAGCAGCGTTGGGCCTAGCCAACTTCAAGCACATTCCTTGCGCAAGTGCTCAACTTGATAGCGCAAAGTTTTCGGTGTTCACATCCAGCTTCTGCTCACCTATCTGCACTGCAGAAGAACCACCATGCATTAGCAGCAGCAGGAAATAATTCCAGCTCCAGAGTGACCAACAGCTCTTTACCACCAACGACTGGGCTGCCATGAGTGACATTAGTTTAGCGGTGCACTGCTTGCAATATAGTCAGCGCTACCATCCCCATCTTCTGCCTGCCCGAAAAAGCTCTTAAGGCCATGAAGGAAAATGTAATGGTGAAACAGGTGGAATAAGAGGAGGAAAAGGTGTCAGGCCAGACCACACATGGCTCGCAGGGTGGGTTGCTGGTCAAGTGGTCAGGTACTGCACTGTCCAGCCAGGGGAAAGTTTTGGAAGTGGAGGAGAATGAGGAAGAGTTTTCCTCCTAGCAGGGTGAGACCCAGAGCGATATACAGGCGTCACTGGAGTGAGGACAGCTTGTCCTTGCCTCTGGGCAGCCTGGGCCACATGAGCCAATACATGCCGCAATGCCCACGCAATGACTTGCTGGATAGTCAACAGTACAGAATACTTAGTGGCCACCCTGTGGGATCCATGCTACAAGGATAGTGTAGCATTCTTGTAGAGCGCGAGAGAAAAATGAGGTACGACAAGAGCAGTTTGTTGGAGGCACAGGCAGAGTTCCCATCCAGCATTATAAGCTACATGGTACAAGGAAGAGGAATTCGCCAATGAAGCAGGGGCACTGGCACCACCTTGGGTGGGAGAGTTGGCACGGCCACAATGTGGAATGAAATGTTCAATTCTCCTCCACCACCAGCGTCAATGGCACATAGGGCAGAATGTAACTCACATGGTGGAAGATTCTCTGTTGACACGTCTCCTGGTACTGAAGGATGGGTCTTCTCTGTTCAATTCTTAGCTAGTGTGATGTCAGAGCACATGTTCGGCATGGCCAGTGGTGTCATCACCGACAAAAGAATGTGGCGATATACAGCAAACATGGAAATTCTCACATTCAATGGGGTTTGGGTTCTGGGTCGTGTCCAGGACCTAATTGTTCACACTTGAACTGGATGAACCTGCATTTCGACCAACCTGCTCATCACTAGAAACAAGTAGTTCTGAATAAGAGTTGCAATTGGTATACGGCCTTTATGGTCTCATACACACAACCATCTAATAATATTAGTGGCCATCGAACGCTGATAAACATAATAGATGGGGAGGTTGCACAAAGAGGCAAATGAGAAATTTATATGATCAGGCCATATACTTCAGATATTCATCCAACAACGGTTTCCAACTTGATTGATCAAATTTCGAACAGAAATCTACTAAGGGTCTCATACACCGGAGATGTCGGAAGGCCGAATGTTTGTTTGAATCTCTTCCAAACAACTCATACACATGGATTACTGACTCTGTATAATAAGTATATATGCAATCAACGATGAGAGCTGCTACCAGAAGACTTGTCTATCGAGAACAAAGAGGTAAGGTGGTTTGAACCAACAATCCAAAATTGTTGTATTCTGCTGATTTCAGTTTTACGTGTAGGGGAAGCTTCAGGAGGGTTGTCCATAGTTGAATTTGCTTCGAAAAACATGCTTGGTATCTGCAATTTTCCCAGTGTAGGGTTGGAGGTACCTGGGCCTAGCAGCTATAACTATACTTGGGCTTACTCTTCACCAAGCCCTAGGAAAGAGATCCTCACAGCCTCCAAATTGGGTTGCCTTCTGCTAGATTTTTTGGACTTCCAACAGAAGATCCTCTAATACTCGGGTATTAGAGGATTTTAAATAGTCCAAACTGCAGAACTGAGCTGAGAGTTCCGGTCAGAAGTTCTTCATTCGGGCTAGTAAATCCCAAAGACAGATGGAGTGAGTTTGTCAGAATGGCCTTAAATGATCATTCACGTTAAACCAGTCATTACCTCAGAACTTTTATCTCAAGCAGCTTGGTCTTTACCTCAGCCAACCCCTTTAATTTGGTATAAACTGAAAATTTTTAGAAATAGCTGGTATTATGGAAAACGGAAAATAAGAAGATCTCAGATTTCAGCACAGAACCAGATATTCCTCCATACCTCATCATCTACATCGAAGTCTCCTCTCTATAGTATGTGACAAGGTGCTGAGTTTTCCCACAAGATCTGTATTATTGCAGGACCAAACTCTGTATGTGCCAAACCGAGTGAAACGGGATTATTATAATTTTAAGCACTTACGAGATTCCGATTGGTATTCGGCAACAATGATGATGACATGAGCAATGATGGGATAAGTTCGGACACCGAGCAATTTGTGTCAGGATTGTTTTGCGAATAAAGTTTGTAAAATAAAGGACAATGTCAATGGAGTAATATCGTTCAGGCTTCAGACAACAGCGCCGAAAGGAGGGACTAGTATTTAGAAATAGTTTACGATGGCTTTGTAGGAACATCTCCCAAACCACAACGATCAAAGCTTTGAAGACAATCAGTGTCGACATCAAGACTCTGCCTTGGGTGGGAGAGTAAGCTGTTCGGCCCAACATCCACAGACACACCAGAACTTGAAGCAGTTGGCTCCGTGCTCTCCGTAGTGGCTGAAGGCTTCTGTTGCAGCTTAGAAGTCTATGGTAGCTGTTGCGGTACTTACAGCCACTGTCCAGTAAGTTATTATGGTGTACAACATTTCCTACTGTGGGAGAAGCCATTGGAGAATCATAATTGTTAAGATAAAGATTTTAAAAACATCTTTATATGGGTTGTCCCACAAAATTAACTACCCGTATATACTCAAGTATAAGCCGACCCAAGTATAAGCCGAGACCCCCAATTTTGACCCCCCAAAAATGGAAAAACCTATTGACTCGAGTATAAGCCGTGGGTCGGAAATACATTGGTCACAGCGCCCCCAGTATATAGCCTCCCAGGCCCCTGGAGTATATAGCCTGCCGGCCCCCTTGAGTGTATAGCCTGCCCCCTTAAGTATATAGCCTGCCAGCCCCTGCAGTATAAAGCCTGCCAGCCTCCTGTAATATATAGCCAGACAGATCCCCTGGAGTATATAGCCTGCCGGCCCCCTCGAGTATGTAGCCTGCCTGCCCCATCGAGTATATAGCCTGCCAGCCACTGCCTGTAAGAAAAAAACAAAAACTCACCTTCCGACACTCCCCGGCATCCATGGCGGCTCTGACATCGGGTCCCGGGCCATCGCAGGCACCATGACATCACCTGCAAGCTGACATCAGTGTGTGATGATGCCGGCACACACATTAGACGGCTGACATCACGAAGACTGCGACGGACCGTGACCCGATGTCGGAGCCGCAATGGATGCCGGGAAGAGTCGGAAGGTGAGTTAACTTTTTTTTTTTTTTTTTCTTGACTCAAGTATAAGCCGAGTTAGGCTTTTTTAGCACATTTTTTTTACGGTAATCTTCAACCCATAGGATAGAGAATAAGTCATAAGAACATAAGAAAGAGGGACCGAAAACCCCTGTGCACATGCGCTACAACATTCACTTCTATGATACTGCTTGGTCAGTGTCTAGCGCACCACCATATACATCAGTACAGTGATGGGACTACATTAACAAGGTTTCTTCCACCTGTTCGCTGGAGGACCTAGAAGACTGTAACTTAATAGGTTAGTTTGGTGGGCCATCATTGTATATATGCCAGAAAATTCTACAAAATGTTGGTTCCACCAGTGACCCGTGGAACAATGTGACGCCAAATCCAGACAAAAAATAAGTGGAGAACTGAAAGTCATGGTGGCTTGACCATATTAGGAATTACCGATTCAAAAGATTTGTTCCTCTGAGGTCCTCACCAAAACACTAACCCAGTTGTGCTAAATTTTTCAGTTGAGGCATTGGATTTTTTTCCTCATCAGAACCTTGGACAGCTCTAAAATTACCCACAACCTGGCTAAATTATTGGAATCCCTTTGTGACTATGGCTAGAATACAAAAATGCAAAAAACATAAAAAGGCCCACATTTATCACAAACAGTGCAGTCTGTACTATGTGCAGTTTGCCTGTATAGTGTGCAGAGGGCGCCAGATCCATGAACTGGAGAGCCCGTTCTTCAGGAATCTGGCCCCCTCGGCACTGCACCGACGGAGCACCCCAACTTTTTTTTGGTGAACCTTTAACGCAGGGTGTGTGACACAATTCTGTCTATGCAACAAAATGGTTCATTGTGCTGGAGCAGTACAGGGGACCCCAGATTAATGGAGAACGTGTGCCAATTTTGATTAACCTGCCGCACTCTGCACAATCCACGGGCAAACTGCACTAGTTTTGATAGATGTGGGCCAATATGTTTCCCAGAGACTCCACTACGGTGACTGAAATGCGTTGATGGGGGATTTGGTTTCCTCCAGTGCTAAAGGAATATTCGTCAGCAACGAGAATTTGTCGATCAAGCCCCTCTCCTTCTACGTGGCCTCCTTTTTACGGCTGATTGGGGCAAAGTATTAATCCCCCCTCATGTAAAACAAGCATTGAAGGCCTGGACTCTATTGCATGGAGGACAGTGGGACTGTTGTGTTCGAAGGGGATTAACCCAAGAGAGTCTAAAGCCCCTCACAATACAGTAATCAGCGTGTTTTCACTGTGACAGAGCGGCATTCCCCCCCTCCTCTCCCCGTTCGGAGAACTTTCTTCCATTCTATTCTATGAGGAAATTGTCCCTATTCAATTACACCGCATCAATATATACACAGTAGAATATTTCATTGTGAGGTGGAAACATAAAAAAATGGAAAGGGGGCTCAGGAGAAAACAAAATTCCCTTCTATCGCTCCACTTCTAATGTCAACGTTACAAAAAGAATCGATGCTACACTTGGATTCTGCAGTATATAAAAAGTATGGCTTGTCACATGATTTCTTAACTTTTTTGGGTCACTATATCTCAAAATAGTGCGGTACAAGTAAGAGCTGTGTTCACATTCCCTGCCCCCTAGGAGCCAGAGACACAATAGCTCCTCCCTCTGTCCACACCCCTGAGTTACCAGATACCTGATGAGCACTGAAAAGTTTCTATGCCCTCATAGCACTTAGTGCTACAGGTTTGTACACACTGGCCAAATATAGATATTGTTGCTTCAAACATCTACAGCCAACCTCGTGGGCAGGTCTAGACAGGTATGTTTTTTTTTGGAAAGGGGGAATAAACTTCTACCACAGCATTTGATAGGACATGTTGAAATCAAACATCTCCCGTCATTCATCTTTACTCCATCATCTGCTGCTAAGAGATAGAGCAGTACAGATGACTACGGTACAGTGTCCCTTGAAAAGAGAAAGTCACTCAAATTCTTCTACTTAACTATCACGAGGTGAGCTCTGGGTTTCGGAAATCTAGCAGCCATACATAAAAACATAATCATCGGAAACTGGCCTAAAAGCTATGGGCAAAAGCTCATGAAGCCACTTTGGCTCATCTCTCTGGTGTAATTTGCGGCAAAAAAGGGCCGGACAAGGGGGTGTGGCCTTGAGAAAGGGGGAGTGGTTTCGGCAAAAGGAGGGTCTCCACCAAAGACTAGTGTTTTTGAGCTCTGCACTATTAGATCCGGCAACATATTAATTAATTCACATCATATTATTCTTCGTAGATGGCCCTCTTTCATGGTTTCTGCATTTTCCCACATGGAAGGTCGGCTATAGCATGCTGTATTCACGTAAACCTATATATGTTACATTGCTCACTCCAAGACATGAAAAATGTAAGCATTTAACAATGCAAACAAGGTCTGGTTTGAGTTAGACAGTAGGAAGCAATTAAGAAGTCAGTCAATAAGACCGCAATGTCAAGGTCAATGTCAAGCATTGAGGGACGGTCATAATTTATATATACATGAAGAGTAACATCTGTGTCTGTTTGATCTTCAGTGTCATCTTCTGCCTGTAAAATATGATAGGAGATGAGCTGCTAACTGTAATTCTGTACTTTACTTGTCTGAACACTGCCATATTCCACTCCTGTCTGTCTTAATTGATTTCCACCACATCCATCTGTCTCCTGTTGACTTTGTTCTGGGCTGGAAATGGTTAAACTAGCTGGACAGATGCCTCCTCCAATCAAATTCCTCCCCCGTTAGTCAGGTTTGTCTGAATATTGGGGGAAAGGCCCAATTACTCTCTGGAGCGGGACTTTGATATCTCATAGGAGAATTATCTGCCCACTTCCTAGTGCTTGCTGTAAGTCTTCTTTGAAACGCGTGAGCAATTTGGTTCATATTTTTGATTTTCCGATTCTTGTTTGTCTTCTGACCATCCATTTGTCCCTTTATTCTGTGTTCTCTTGTTTTCAACACATTTTCAACCATTCCTCTGTGTTTGCCCTGTATTTTGTCTCTGTGTTTTCACTTTGGCTTGGGAATGGAACGTCTTCCAGCTGTCACCTACTGTCTACGGTAGGATCGGCAAATAGGTTGGGAGAGCTTTAGGGCTCACTGTCCACGTCAGTCCTTTCCTTTTCCTATTTTACTGTCCGTTCCCAAACAGCAGCATTACGTGAAGAATAAAATTTTCCGAACAGTCTATTAAAGAATCAATAAACTCAAGAAACTATTTCGAACATAAAAAAATGTAATAGAATATTATTCCATAAAGAATTTTTTTTTACATTTCTTTCATTGGTCGAAATAAAGTTTGAGGTTGTAAATAATGGGGGCACATTTACTTACCCGATCCGTCGCGATCCCTGATCCGGACGGTCCAACGAAGATGAAGTCCAGCGCGATTCGTGAACAGCGTGCGCCCAAGTTCCTGCATATGTCGCTTCCCCGCCGAGGTCCGCCGGAGTTCACCTTCTTCTTCCCGTTGCTTGTAAGGGTGTGTACGACACAATTTGAATGTTAAATCCTGCATGCAGTCCGAATCCGTCGGGTTATCCGATGGCGATGCCCCCGATTTGCGTCACATCCAATTGCGTGCGCCAAATACCCCTATTAAATGCGGCGCATAACGGAAATCGTCAGGAAACCCGACGAAAATGCGGTCCTCGGACCCTTAGTAAATGAGCCCCTAATGTTAAATTAAGAATATCCCTGAGAACAAGGAAGTAATTTTAGAATTTTCAAGTTAAAAGAAAAAAATTCTGGACTTTTTACACATTCTCTCGAAAAACGAAGGAAGACAATTATACAAACTCGTAACGAAAAGACTTGGATGTAAATACTAAGCAGTGTGTACAATACGAGTATATTTCACAACTCAATCCCGAAAGACGTGGAGAATTTGTTGAATGTGCCCCCCTCCACCCCATCACCCCCGAATCTCCTCATTCAGCGTTACATTCCATTACGGCCTGGGATCACAAACAATATAAAAAATGAAGAGGGGAAGGGAGTCCGTACTCCAGTGTCTCTTGAATTAATGAACTGGAAATGAGTTTTGTCAATGTTTTGGGAAGGCCGCGAGAATGAAAAGGGACTTACAGAATTAATCACAGTGAGAAACCAGCACTTCACTGACCGGCCAGGGGCCTGGAATTGCTTCTATGGGGGGAAAATACCCGACTCTACGTTTCGGGATAATAAAATTAAACTGAAACCTGGGTCGGAGATCTGAGAGAATTTTATCTCAATCAAATATCCACATTACCATTTAAATACAAATTTTTTTTATAGATTAAGAAAAAAAAAATTGAATATTTTTGTAAAAAAAAAAAAAGTATTCACTGTACTTGTTTATTTTGGGGGACAACTTGTAGTAGGCATTGGTATTATTTTCGAGTCTTTTTCTACCAGTGTAACTTCCGTTCCAAGATGTCTTCCTCTGTCTGCGGATTGGGGCTTAGTTGGTGTGTGAACTGTGGCCTAAGGTTTCTGCTGTTTTGGGGATTGATTGAGCCACACCCAGCTCTAAGCAGCTCAGTCCTGTCACGCAAGGGTTACTTGTGTGATGGACGGACTTGCTGGAGACCGGAACACCTCCAAGTTCATTTACT
Organism: Engystomops pustulosus; assembly: GCF_040894005.1. Classification (NCBI taxonomy): domain Eukaryota; kingdom Metazoa; phylum Chordata; class Amphibia; order Anura; family Leptodactylidae; genus Engystomops; species Engystomops pustulosus. The sequence goes on from NC_092414.1 coordinate 16,081,637, forward strand.
GCTGGTGGTCCTCCAACTTGGCTTTTCAGTTTGTTGTGCCATCTCTATACTACCAATTATTTTGGTTCTGTTATTTTTGGCTATCCTACCTTGGTCTATCCCTCTTGGCCTCCGATTCTGTACTGTTTACGCCATCTCCGCTGTCACTGTGATTAGGGAGGGATCGGGTTTGTGGTGGTCCCATATCAATCCAAGATACGTAAGGCAAGTAGGCAGGTGACAGTTTTAGGGGGCCAAGTTTAGTCCTAACTGTCCTGTTTGTCTCTCTGTGCCCCTCGACACCACCCATTCTATCCATTTTATTTATTCTTTTGTAAGGTTGGTGATCAAAAACTAACCACCAGTTTGACCATACAGCTCTCGACATGTATGCTGAGCGTATCCATCAACATATTGGGGCAGATTTACTTACCAGTCACGATCCCGCAGTGCGTTGTCCGACGAGGATTCGGGTCCGGCACAATTCACTAACATTGTGCGTCCGAGTTCCTGCATGTGTCGCTGCTGCACCGAGGTCCGTCGGAGTTCACCTTCTTCTTCCCGGTGCATGTGAGTGCTTGATCTTGCGACACAAATCCTTTTTTAAATTCGGCGGTTTGTCCAAATCAGTCGGGTTGTCCGATGACCCGCCACCCGATTTCTGTCGCGTCCAAGCTGGTGCCGACACGCCATAATCTGGTTGCGCACGCCAAAATCCTGGGGCAATTCGGCACACAAAGCAAATATTTGGGAAACTCGACGAAAGTGCAGTGTTCGGACCCTTAGTAAATGAGCCCCAATATCTCCATCCTGTGGGAAAAGCTGGATGTAGATCAGAGGCCAGTAGAGACAATGGGGATGAATTCAACATATTGCATCCTTCCCCGGCCTCTGCTGAGCTTACACTGGGGGAGGTCCCAAAGTGATGTCACTGTCCATATAAGGAGAGTGATTACGATCTGATCACGTGGTGCTACCCCTAATGTTCACTTCCGACTTTAAGGATGGAGGGGGAGGAGCAGGACAACGTATCTCACTGGGTTGGCTTACAGTGGATATGATTTGCCTTACATTGTGCGGACACTACGGGAATCCGCCAAACATATCCTTACAATGGAGGGCAAAAACAAGAATGTGAATGAAGCCTTACACAATGAGAGTTATAAAACTTAATAAAACTTGATTATATTTTTAGTTACAGTTTTTAATTGAAATGCCATTACCCAAGTGCCCCTCTCGAAGAAGTAACAAAACTGAAACTGGCTCCAGGTCAGTCACAATGGGGGTCATTTACTAAGGGCCCGATTCACGTTTTCCCGACGTGTTTCCCGATCGGATTGCAGCACATCGGCGCTGGCATGCATGCGACGGAAATCGGGGGGGGCGTGGCCAAACGAAAATCTGACGGATTTGTAAAAACCGCCGCATTTAAAAAAAAAAAAAAGTGTTGCGGAGCTTGCACTTACCTTCACTAGGAATAGGCCGGTGTACCTGAGTGCATTTCAGCAGACTTCAGCGCAGCAGCGCCGCCTGGTGGACGTCGGAGGAACTACCTTAGTGAATCCCGGCCGGAGCCGAACCCACCACAGAGAACTTTTTTGCTTTACTGGATATGAGTCAATGTACTGTTATTATTTGCTTATTTGTGTGTTTAGAGACTACTACATCAACGTCGCTTTTTATACTATAGATGTCATCCATAGTGGGCGAGGCAACTTTGATAAGCGGTTTTATATTACGGTACTTGTTCTCCTTAGCTTTGTATTTTTAATAGAAATTTTCAATAAAATTATTGTTTTCTTGTACAAAATTCCTAAATATTTTTTATATTTTGTTTTAGCTTCTTAACTAAAGTTTTGGGCTACTTTTTTTTTTACTTATTAGCATGCACTAATAATGGAAGACCAGGAGGCCTTCATCGGGAATCGGCTATCTGGTAAGGAAGACACCACCCTACGATCATCTGGCAGGATGTTGATAGAGGTTGCGACCATCTCGGAAGACACCATGGTCAATATGACTGCAGCATCTAAGGGGTGACCAGCTCCTTACTAGTACTGTATTTTTCGGACTAGAAGGCGCACCGGATTATAAGGCACACCATCAATAAATGCCTGCTAAAGCGTCTAGGTTCATATATAAGGCGCACCGGATTATAAGGATGAATGACCAGCAGGTGGCAGATCTGTGCACAGTTCAGGGCAGCTGTTGTCTGTAAGTACGGTTCATAAATAAGGTGCACTGGACTATAAGGCGCACCTCTGACTGAGAAAATCAAAGAATTTTTTGTGCAAAAAATAGGGTACTATTAATGAGTCGGAGAAAAAAAAAAAAATCAACCCCCGATTTACGATCTAGGGTTGAACAGATTCTCTTTTTACAATCCTTGTGTCAATACAAATTAGGATGAACAAGGGCAGAGGGGTGGAACTACTTGTTGTATACTATAGACATTGGGAGTCTACCATCCTACAAAGATTTTTGGGATTCCGAAAAAAAAAACCCAACACAAAACATAGGGAGATGTGTCTCCTACCAACATTATCCATCAGCTATTACGCTATTTTGCTATATTTAGTCACAGATACTATATATACAGCCGAGTCTCTTTGGTACTACGATTAAAAGAGTCTTACCTCACAGATCCTTATAATCCGCTGTTGAATGGTCGGGCTGTATTTTTGATTGTATAATCCTATTTTCATATATCTTTGAAGACAGAATCATTTTTTTTCGGAGTAACCAAATACATAATGCCTTAAGGAGATATTTCTCATCACATCTCTATAATGAGAGAAAACAAGACCGGGCAGGCGAGTCAGATTAAAAAAATGTACCATTTCACTATTGGTATGTTTGTCTGTTTTTTCCTTATTTTCTTACTATATTTTCTACGAGAATCGGTAGAAGAGGAGAGGTTTCCATTATGTGTTATGACTATGGATCACGTGTTATTTTTCTACATATGGACCCCAATTTTTTTTTACAATTGTTTGAAACCAATTGAATTCTATTCCTTATAGAATATGTTTCAAAGTAAACTAGAACATAATGGGGCACATTTACTTACCCGTCCGGAGGAGTTTATGAAAGTGCATTGTCCGATGATCATGCCCTGTGCCGCGATTCACTAAGATCGTGCACCAGATATCCTGCATGTGTCGCTTCCCCGCTCAGGTCTGAGGGAGTTCACATTCTTCTTCCCGGTGCAGGTAAGTGCATTGTCTTGCGACACAATTTGAATGTTAAATTCCGCACTCAGTCCGAATCAGTTGGATCGTCCGACGGCACCCCCCCACCCATTTCTGTCGCATGAAAGCCGGTGTCGCTGTGCCAAAATCCGATTGCGTGTGACACAATCCCCTTCTAAATACCTGTCCCAGCGGCACAAATCCCCAAATACCATGAACAGTCCGACGGAAATGTGATCCACGGACCCTTACTAAATAAGCCCCAATGTGTCCTCCTGACCACTGTACAAGTCAGTATAACCTCTGTAAAGGTCATCCCTAAAATTATACAAGTCAGGCCGGCAGAAGCAAAAATTCACAAAACACAGAGGTACTGGATAGTCAACCGCATCCTAAACTTCCATGGCTACATCACTTCCCCTACTTCTTTGGGATCAGCTGCAATTGAAGGTGAATTTGTGTTGTTTGTGTTGAATTTGTGTTGTTGTACACATTTCTTGCAGAAAAAGCCAATTTGGGCATATATGTCTATTGCCAATTTAGAAAGAAAAATGGCTGGGTGAAAAAGAAAGTGTCTAACCATAAGATTTGGTTTCCAGTATCAGCTGTACACCCCTGCCTTACTCCATAACACTAGCGACTGTCTCTTTGCTGTCTCTAACATCATGTCCTCTCTGTTCTTGAAACGTAATCTTTCTAAGACGGAACTTCTTGTCTTTCCACCATCTACTAACTAAACAAACCATGCCCTCTCCATCTCGGTCTGTGGGATCACTATAACCCTGAGGCAGCAGGCCGCTTTCTTGGGGTTGCTCTGGACTCCGACCTCTCCTTAGCACTGCATATTCAATCTCTTTCTGCATGTAACTCTGTACTTATTTGTCTTCCATTCACTAAACTCTCTCTTCTATTCTTAATGCAGCAGGCAGGCTCGTCTTTGAGACCAAATGTTATACGGTTGCCTCCGTGTTTTGCCAGTCACTGCACTGGTTGCCTGTCTCCTTCTGAATACAGTTTAAAATAATCACCCTCATCCACAAAGCTCTGCATAATGCTGCACCCCCTAACTCTTTTCTTTCACCTCAGTCTATAAACAAACCGGTGCTCTTCGTTCTGCAAGCGATTTTTGATTAATCTTTACCTTAAATTGAACTTCTCATGCACATCACCAGGACTTCTCCCGAGCTACACCAATTCTCTGGAATTACTTGCTCCGGAGTATCAGACTAATACCCAACCTCCAAAGTTTCAAACGTGTTCTTAACACCCATCTCTTTAGGCAGATCTGTCACGCAATTTAGTAAATAATAAAGTCAATGTCTTGTAACTGACTCACGCTTGTGGATCACGCTGTTCCGATCATGGAATCGTTCGTTATCGGCGTCCAATTCCGCATGCGTACTTGTTCAGCCGGTTTACGACTCCCATTTTAGGACTCGGTTCAGAAGACTACACCAGCACACTTCATCTAAAATTACTAATTTGAGCCTTGAGATGGAGATTCAAGTCCAGCCACGCAAACAAGTGTGGTCTTCAGAATGGAGTCCTAACACAGGGATCGTAAGTCGGCTGAACAAGTATGGCCAATGATTAAGGTTATGGTCCCGTAATGAGAACAGTATTAAAATGATAATTATTCAGTTGTTACCTACAGCTTCAATGGGAGAATGTAATATTTATAGATGGTACTAGTAAGAATTTTCTTCCTTTTCCTTTAGATGAGCAGTATCAAAGACATCTGATGGCCATTCCTTTGCTCATACTTGTATGGATGTTGATGATTGTGGTGGTCACAACCACGTACTACAAGCTCTACTAGGCACGATCCACCAGATATTTCATCATGCCGAAATTTTGAAGAAAATCGGCTTCAATTGTAAAGCAATAGTCTAGACATCTTGTTGGAATGATATGATGAAGACAAACACATTGCAAAACATTTTTATTCACGCGTATATAATATTTTAGCTTTAGAATTGAATAATTTATGAAGCTTTATGAAGTATTTTATTTTTTGATCCATACATCCAAATTTCAGGTAAGAATTCACATCCAGGATCTCTGACAAATTTGCTATGGAATCGGAGAAGACTCGGATACCATAACAACTTTCTTTTTATCACTCAACAATTAAGGTCTACTGAGGGCATTTTGTTTTGTATTTAGTAAAACGGGACAGACCAAGCGCTTGGTCATGGATTTCAACTTCAGACCAGCTGGGACATTTCTATCTTCTTTATTGTCAACTTTGGCATAACCCTAAGGCAAGAAGGCAATTTCAGACTATCTGTATGTGATGTAGCACCACCAATGGTCACCTCAAGGAATGATGGGCAGTGAACACATGTATGTGATGTAGCACCACCAATGGTCACCTCAAGGAATGATGGGCAGTGAACACATGTATGTGATGTAGAACCACCAATGGTCACCTCAAGGAACGATGTTCAGCGAACACATGTATGTGATGTAGGACCACCAATGGTCACCTCAAGGAAGTCTACAGCAAATACATGTATGTGATGTAGAACCACCAATGGTCACCTCAAGGAATAGTCTACAGCAAATACATGTATGTGATGTAGGACCACCAATGGTCACCTCAAGCAATGATGTGCAGCGAACACATGTATGTGATGTAGAACCACCAATGGTCACCTCAAGGAATAGTCTACAGCAAATACATGTATGTGATGTAGGACCACCAATGGTCACCTCAAGCAATGATGTGCAGACAACACATGTATGTGATGTAGGACCACCAATGGTCACCTCAAGGAATAGTCTACAGCAAATACATGTATGTGATGTAGGACCACCAATGGTCACCTCAAGCAATGATGTGCAGACAACACATGTATGTGATGTAGGACCACCAATGGTCACCTCAAGGAATAGTCTACAGCAAATACATGTATGTGATGTAGGACCACCAATGGTCACCTCAAGCAATGATGTGCAGACAACACATGTATGTGATGTAGGACCACCAATGGTCACCTCAAGCAACGATGTGCAGCGAACACATGTATGTGATGTAGGACCACCAATGGTCACCTCAAGGAACGATATGCAGTGAACACATGTATGTGATGTTGCACCACCAATGGTCACCTCAAGGAATGATGTTCCACATGTTCAAAAAAAAACCTTCAATTCACTTCTTCTTGACAGATTTAAGAAGCAGTTTGCCATCCCGTTCCTCCACACGCAACCCCATATTTTCTAGTAGAGATGTGTCGGCCAAACCTTGGCGCTCCATACTAGCGATCAGCTCCTGGTTCTTCTCATTGTTTTCGGTAAGATTTCTAATGGCATATACAGCCCACTGGTTGAGAACTGAGATTCGGGAAAGTTAAGGTCCATACATGTATGAGAACCAACACAAACCAATACTGTATGCAATTATGTAGACAACATGCGAGCAGCAAAGAGATGTCTAAACTAGGACACCGTTTGTTATTGGGGAAAAACCCCTGTATAGCTTATTTCAAGCCACAGCAAAAATTTGAATGTACTCTTCCATCCAAAGTCTAGTATATTAATTGTACCTGTGCACCACAACCCAATTGTTTTGAAGGCAAGTGACCAACATATACCTACCATTAGAAGTCACATTACATCTCAATGGAGAACATACTAGCCTTCACAGTGTGGTCACATATCTTGATTTACAGGTGAAACCCTTTATGGCACATATCTATGGTTTATAGGAGTCTAACTCCTATCATAAATCATTGCCCCTGACTGATCACACCAAGTCGGATAACTCCAAAATTTTCTGACCTGGATCCCAAAATTGTTCCATTGCGAGGCTCACAGTGGTTTTTTAATTGTAACGTACCCCATGTTGCCTCTGCAGCATTGGGCTACGAGGGGATGACAACTGTCCCAGATGCGGTGTGGAGAAAGGCCATTTGATGCACATAATGGGGCAGATTTACTTACCCAGTCCATTCGCGATCCAGCGGTGCGTTCTCTGCGCTGGATTCGGGTCCCCGGGATTCACTAAGGCAGTTCCTCCGATGTCCACCAGGTGGCGCTGCTGTGCTTAAGTTCCCCGGAATGCACTGATCTTCACCAAGCCAGACCAAGTGAAGGTAAGCGCGAGTCCCGCGACCCTTTTTTTTTTTTTTAAATGCAGTGGTTTTTCCGAATCCGTCGGGTTTTTCTTTCTCCCCCCCGATTTCCATCGCGTGCATGCCAGCGCCAATGCGCCACAATCTGATCGCGTGCGCCAAAATCCCGGGGCAATACAGGGAAAATCGCCGCTAACTGGAAATATTCGGGTAACACGTCGGGAAAACGCGAATCGGGCCCTTAGTAAATGACCCCCATTGTTGGAACCATCTTCGAAGAGAAAAGTTTTAGGTCTGGGGAGTTCCGAACCACCACCCCTTATAATAAGCAATCAACTTGTTGTACACATTGATTAGTAATGATAATTTGTAGTGCTGTAGAACTCACTCTATTTATACGATCATTCTCCGACCTTATGGATATTAAAGGTGGGTTCCAGCCCCCATTAACTGTTCCATATTCACATGAGCACTTCCCTTCTCTCTTCTAGTTTTAGATCTAATACCCAAGATAAATACCACTGTCCCCCTGACCTCTGTTTGTTTACTAGGTCTACTGGTCGAGGTGGACTTGGTGGCAAGATGTCAACCTGGGAATAGCGGTGATCGGGCTGTAAAAAACAAAACAAAACGGAAAGCTATCCCGAAAATTGAGAGAATATGGAGTCCATGCTTAGATGACACGGATCTACCCCATATCCATAAACTCACTAAATGTGCTTTCTTGTAACACATCCCACTCGTAAAGGGTTATGTACTCTATGTACTTATGGGATGTATACATTTTTAGCAAGGTTATGTTATGAAGTGGGTAGCACTTCTGCCTTGCAGCACTGGGGTCCTGGGTTCGAATCCCACCCAGGTCAACATCTGCAAAGAGTTTGTATGTTCTCTCCGTGTTTGCATGGGTTTCCTCTGGGTACTCCGGTTTCCTCCCACACTCCAAAACATACTGTTAAGTTGTTTAGATTGTGAGCCCCATGAGGACAGGGACCAATTTGAAATGCTTTGTGCAGCGCTGCGTAATCTGTGTGCGCTATATAAATAAAGAATTATTATTATAAAATAAAGAATTATTATTATTAATAGTGTAGGTTGGATTAGGGATTTATGTGTGGAGTGTTTGTAACAAAATTGAAAATCTGTTTAATAAAAAATTAAATCTGGATTTTAAAAAAAAGAAAATTTAAGGGATCAAATTCTGAAGATAGGAAATGCCCTTCAAAGTCACACAAGAGTGATGTCACCCGATTCTCTTGTCTCCATCAAGGCAGGTCATTTTTTTAAGCCTATAGTAGTTTCGTGGGGCCTACAATACAGTAAAGGTTTTTTTTTTTTTTGAATTAACATTGATGGTCTACTCTCCGGATCGGCTCCGCAGCCGATTGTAGCAGAAGGCCTAGGGTCAGTCCCCCATAATGAGACATAGGGGGTCGAATCGCTTTTTTTTGTCGGGTTTCCTGAATTTTTCCGTTTTGTGCCGAATTGCCCCGGGTTTTTGGCGCACACAATCAGATTGTAGCACTTCGGAAAAATTGCGGTATTTAAAAAAAAACAAAAAAAAAAAACACGCACTTACCTGCACCAAATAATAGAAGGTGAACTCCGGTGGACCTCGGCGCAGCAGCGACACCTAGTGTATATCGGCACACGGACCTTCATGAATCCCGGCCGGACCCGAATCAGCGTCGGAGAACCCACCGCTGGATCGCGACTGGACCGGGTAATTAAATCTATCCCATAGATTCACAAAAGGTCATCAATGTTAAAAACTGTAAACTTGGCCACTTTTTTTTTTAGGGTCAGATGATGGTGAACCCCAGAAGACGATTCACACGGTGGAGAGCCGTTACTAGATGTTGCCTACTTTTGTTCCGCAATCTGTCATAAGCTTTAATGGAAAATAAAGTTTAAGGGTCGAATTCCAAAATTGATTTCCATTAACTATGAATGGGGAAAAAGTCCTTAGGAAAAAAAAAATACTAAAATTAAATTTCCATCAGGTTAAAAAAAAAAAAATCTTGAAATAAATATACACAGCCTAAGGGGTAAAAAAAAAAAAAAAAAGCAATAAGGTATAATTAAAATTTCAACCATTTTTTCCTTTCGAATGTGAACAAACAGCGACATGTTGAAACAATGCATGGCGGGTTGAGCATGGGCCGTTGCTAGCAAAGTGCAGTGTTATGGTTGCAGCAAGGAGTCGAGAATTGTTAAAGGATTAAATGTTTATAAAATGAAAAAAAAAAAACGTTGTCTGAACCCTCGGCTCATTGAGCTTTCAGAGACTTGACAGCTCATCTGACTCATCCCATACCTCCACACGGGACAGATAAATCCCAGGAGGCTGCTAAAAACAATCTTTGGATTTGTTATCAATAAAACGATTATTGGTGGAGGGAGGTTTACATAATTTGGTAAATAAAAAAAAAAAAAATTAAAATAAAATTCCCAAGGACTAATGGTTTCGGAGAGATTTACAAAAAATACAATTACGCATCATCGAGAAACAATAATTGCACTATTTACAGGCAGTCCCCGGGATACGTACAAGATAGGGTCCAGAGGTTTGTTCTTAAGTTGAATTTGTATGTAAGTCAAAACTGTATATTTTGTAATTGTAGATCCAGACAAAAAAAAAAAATAAAAAATTTGGCCCCATTGACAATTGGAGTTTAAACATTTTTTGCTGTAATGGGACCAAGGATTATCAATAAAGCTTCATTACAGACACCTAACAGCTGATCATTGCAGCCTGGGACTAAATTAACACCAGAGGTCAGAGGGGTCTGTCTGTAACTATAGGTTGTCTGTAAGTCGGGTGTCCTTAAGTAGGGGACCACCTGTACTTTAAATTTCTCCGGCTGTACATGTACTTTATCAAAGGTGAACTGATCCAAGTGGAACAATGACCACTCAGGAAATGAACAATGGGACACCAGTGCATAGCACCAGGGGCATCGGAAAGAGGCTAGTCACAGAAAGGCCAAGGTCAGGCCAACTAGAGATCAGGAAGAGTCAACGTAGAGCCACAGGTCAAGGACAGCTAAAGCCAGGGTCATCATCAGGAATAAGAATCACCGGGCAGAGTCAAAGGTGGAATCAAAAAACACAGAAATCTGACAGCAGCAGAAGGAAACACCTCTGCAAGGGTCTAGTGATCATGGGATATATAATGCTGAGGAACCTTTCTGAAAAGGGTTCGTGTCTGTGGGTGGTGCCTTTTAATACCAAAGTCTTTAAAGGACATAGTGTCCCCCCACGTCTGTCAGGGTCTGCTCATCTTTAAGCTTTGTATGCCCTTGTTTTAAAGGAAAAAAAAAAGGTCTTTTGAATTTATGCAAATGAGCATGAGGGGCTCCAGGTTCCATTAACACCTATGGAGCCCGGAGCCTAAAGGCTCATTTGCATAATTTTAAAAACCTTTTTTGTAAAAAGCAGGACATAAGTAGTTAAAAGAAGAGCATATGCTGCCAGAGGGGGCACACACCAGTAGGTCAGTGTGCTTGGTTTACAATCCTTCATCCAGGTGGTAGATGTCCTTTAAGTTATGGGCGCTTTGAATGACCATGATTTGTGCAGGTATCATAGCTCAGCTGTATAAAAATGAATGGAGCTTAGTTGCAATACCACACACATGGTCAGGTTTGGCGCTGTTTTTGGAATTTTTTCAACCTTAGGAGAACCCATTTAAGTCTACTGTTTGGATAATTTATGACCCTTAGTATTTCTTAGCTTGTGCATACCTCCAAGTGGAAACACCCACTTGGCAATTTACTCATTCATTTACAGTTGTAATATCAGGAGGAATGCAATTGTTTTATGATCTTGCCCTAAAATAGAGCCAAAAAGTTGTTTTAAAAAAAAAGGAATGTCCTATGTGAACAAGTGGTGGCACCTTTTGGCAATCATTGGGGGTCATTTACTAAGGGCCCGATTCGCGTTTTCCCCGACGTGTTACCCGAATATTTCCGATTTGCGCCGATTTTCCCTGTATTGCCACGGGATTTTGGCACACGCGATCGGATTGTGGCGCATCGGTGCAGGCATGCACGCGATGGAAATCGGGGGGAGGAGGGGGGGGAGGGTGTGTCGTGGCCGAATGAAAACCCGACGGATTCGGAAAAAGCACCGCATTAATAAAAAAAAAAAAAGTGTCGCGGAGCTTGCACTTACCTTCACTAGGAATAGGCCGGTGAACTTGAGTGCATTCCGGGGAACTTCAGCGCAGCAGCGCCACCTGGTGGACGTCGGAGGAACTGCCTTAATGAATCCCGGGCAGACCCGAATCCACCAAAGACAACGCGCCGCTGGATCGCGAATGGACCGGGTAAGTAAATCTGCCCCAATGTCTGCATGATCTATGAAATGGGCTAGCCTTGTACTCTCTCGTTGCTATCCTCGTCCACTCTACTATTTTAGGACTTGGCCAGGTTACTTCTATCACACTGGTTCAGGACAACACGATCCATTTGGTTTCTAGTCTTCTATAGTGTCCGGTTCAATATTCCTATTCTTCATTTTGGAACCACCAGATTTGTCCATATGTTGCCCGTTAATAGAAACTATTTCGGAAGCTCAGAATTCCAAGTAGGGAATCTATATCTTCAAGCAAGCATGAAAAATGGATAATCCCATAGACTCTGCTATTTGGTTTGGCCTCAAGTCATATTTATTAATTATCTGGAAGGTTCAGGTCTCCTAGATATTGCTAATGCCATATTATTTAAAGGGAACCTACCACCACGATTCTACCTATAAAGGTAGATCGGGTGGTAGGTGGATGTAAGGGACGTGAGGATAGCCCTTTTTAGAGCTAATCCTCACGTCCCCGCTAACTTTTAATAAACTTTATTCCCCTAATATGTATATTTACTTATGCGGCTACTGGGGCGTGGAGTAGCCGGGCTCGAGGCTACACGGCGCAGCTACTCCACGCCCCAGTAGCCACGTTACTCCTCCTACCCTGTGTGTTCGGCGCGCAGCTACGACATGCTGGTGTTCTGCGCATGCGCAGAACTCCGGCTTGTCGGATGCTGCGCGCCGCACACACAGTGTAGGAGGAGTAACGTGGCTACTGGGGCGTGGAGTAGCTGCGCCGTGTAGCCTCGAGCCCGGCTACTCCACGCCCCAGTAGCCGCATTACGTACAAGATCGGTTCTGTAGGTTTGTTCTTAAATTGAATTTGTATGCAAGTCAGAACTGTATATTTTATCATTGTAATCCCAGTCAAAATATTTTTGGTTTCTTTGACAATTGGATTTTAAAAATGTTGGGTTGTCATAAGAACCAGGATTAACAATAAAGCTTCATTACAGACACCTGTGATAACTGTTACAGCTAATCACTGTAGCCCAAGGCTAAAGTACAGTAATTACCAATATCCTGAGGTCCGCTTGTAACTAGGGGTCGTAGGTAAGTTGGGTGTTTAGTAGGGGACTGCCTGTACTTCAAAGGGAAAGCCATGAAAAAGTAGGGATGTGCGAGAGATACGGGTGCTAAAATTTTGGACTACCAAATCATAGATCCACCATATTGTAGAGGGGCAGTACCAAGGTCGTTTGCAGGATGCTGGAAGCATATGGAATACCAATTTTTAGAGATATCTATAGATGATTATAAAGATTTCAGAGATAACCGCAGTAGGGTAGTTAATAGTCCCTTTGGATGAGTTGCAACAGATGCTGGAGCCCAAAAAAATTGGTAGAAGAGTCCTGCTGTACACAATTTCAGTTGCCCCTAGACACGACCCTGTAACTTCTGACTTAGAAATCCAAGATAGCGGCATGACCCTGTGTGAGATCGTGCAGATGAGATTTCGGCCTCTCTCTGCTGCGAGCCTGTAGCCCCGCCCCCTGCACGGAGCTCAGAGACTCTTAGTGATTACTTCCTGCCAGGAGATTGTGAGCGGAGAGAGGAGGTGCAAACTACAAAGAAATAAGAGGATGACCCAAGGTCTAAAATTTACGTAAAATTTTCCAATACTGTATTGTAACAGTCCCATAATCCGTCTCTAAGGTCAAATCTCCAAATAAAGCTTCCATTCAGGCAACATGGGGGCAAGTATGAAGGTGGTGGTCCGGTAAGCGCAAGGCTTTCCCTTTAATTTTCCCTTTGCCCAGATCTGCAACCTAAATTTGATCTACATATTGGAAAAACAAAGACCTAAAAATACAGCCTGAACATTTTCCTCTCCCTCTAATTATTTTGTCTATTTATTTTGTTATTGTTGGAATAAAGCTTCTTCTTAAAAAAAAAATGAATATTTTCCCCGCTCCGTGTCTCCTGTTATTGTGTGGTATACGGACTCCCAAGGTTTCCTATAAAATGGTACATTGTGTGATCCGTCCCATGCATCGGCTGTATCATGTGGTTATAATGTCTTGTTTTTATAGCTTCCTGTAATAGACACTTAAAGGGCCAGCGACCAAAAAAAAACACCAAAAACACTACTACTATACAGAAGTATTAATAACTACTGGTACAACCGGACGGCCGGCCAAATACACCCCCTACACACACACACAACGTTCCGAACTTGCTCTTCAATTTTAGTTTTTGTAGTAATTTTTTTTTTATCAGAGGGGTTGTCTTATGTCAAACCCTAAACCTATGAATTATTACAGAATCATAGAGAGGGGGGGGGGGGTCCCTATTAACCACCTCTTTAAACCTACGCCGATAGCCAACGTAAGCAGAGGGAGAGGACTTCTCCAGCCCATGAATTGGATGAGCTGCCATCCAAAATGTAATGTCATACCACGAGTGGTGAACCTCTACATATCCAAACCTTCTTCACTCCAACATAATCTATTTGGGGAGTGGGAGGCTCCCATATACTTAAAAGGAAATCGACCATTAAAAAAATCAAGAACGAAACACCAAGGACGCTCACGCATAAAACGAGGCACCGTGGTTGTGATAATTTGCTAAGATTTGTTATCCGTGGCCTCCTTCCTTCTAAAATCAACTTTTTAAATTATGCTAATGAGTCAGAAGGGCTCAGGGGAGGGGGCGTTCCCAGAGTCCCTCTGTATTGTAGCTTCACATGCTGTTATACTGTGAAGGAGCATGTATTGTCATCCCTGTGCCCAGTGGCGTAACTAGAAGCTGATGGGCCCCAGTGCAAAGTCTGTGCCAGGCCCCCGACTATAATGTATTGTTTATACTAATAGTCTTCTCATATGGGAAAGTGACATCATAAGGGCCCCCTACTCCTCTTGGGCCCTGTTGCGACCGCACCCTCTGCACCCCCTCAATTTACGGCCCTGCCTGTGCCTGCTGTAATCTCTCAAAGTGGTAGAGGGAAGCGCTCCTGTACAGTTACTTTTAAAAAGGAAGGAGGCCATGGATAACAAAGATAAAAAGATTATCACAGTCACAGTGCCTGGATCTATAAGTAAGTGCCCCAGGTTTAACAGGCTTGATTTTGATGGTAGATTAAGTTTAAGGTTTAATTTAGGCCAAGGTCAAGACAACCAGAGATCAGACAGAGTCAAAGGACAGCCACAGGTCAGGGCTGGCAGCCATGGTTCAGAGTCGAAGACAAAGACAACCATGAATCAGAATAACCTTTTTAGTGAAAATGAGGTCCCTGGTTCCCTTTAAAGAGAGATTACAGAAGCCCATTATAGCTGCATTGCAAATATGCCTTTCTGCCTTCTCTAAGCATTTGAATTACAATATAATTGTGTGTTGTAACTTACCTTGCACCCTGACAGAATCCTCTGTGTAGTCTCAGGGGTTGGGCTTTGGTTTGGATGCATTTTAAAAAAAACAAAACAAAAAAACACATGTGACTTGTCTGTGCTGCTCACTCCTCAGCTCTCAGCCCCCACCTTTGTGCTCCTGTACAGCTCCTCCCTCGCTCAATGATGTCAGCTCAAGAGGCTGTGAGCTCTGTGAAGGAGGATGGAGGTGTACAGATGCACAATGGTGGGGTCTGAGAGCTGAGGAGTGAGCAGCACAGAGAAGTCACATGTTTTTTGAAATGCATCCAAACCAAAGCCCAACCCCTAGGACTACATAGAGGATTCTGCCAGGACGAAAGGCAAGTTATAACGCACACTTATATTGTAATGCATATGCTTAGAGAAGGCACTGCAGGTGTAATGGGCTTCTGAAACCTGTCTTTAGTGAAAATGAGGTCCCTGGTGACAGGTTCCCTTTAAGTAATGCTGTTAAGTGTGAAGATTCAACAAATTTTGCTAACTTTGCTAACCTGAGAAAAAAAAAAAAATCAGCATCAAAGATCCATCAATCTAAAAGGACCCATCACATGAGCAGATCATGTTAGGTTATATCTTAAATATCTGAGGGTCCAAAACCCAGCTCCTACAAGATTGGTATGTAGTGGTGAAGCCCAAATCGCTCCCAACAGGATCACATTGAAAAAAAATGTATACTTGCCTTCCCATTGCAGATACTGAAGTTGATGTAGCGCACCCTAGCTTCACTGGGCAAGCGCCTTAGGAACGGTGCACTTACCTAGATGCGAGTCCAATGAGACACATTTTCAGATCCTGTGCCATCACCTCTTCTCAAGTTGTGGCTCGGTTATTCTCCCGGCTGCACTTGCCGCAACGCAAGAGGCGACGCCGACACAGGATCTGAAGATGTGAGTCCCATGTGCCTCATCAGACTCACATCTAGGCAGTATAAATGTTTTTGGTTTTCATTCAAGCCACCCAAACCAAATACAGTCCGTCCCCGAGTTACGTACAAGATAGGTTCTGTAGGTTTGTTCTTAAGTTGAATTTGTATGCAAGTCGGAACTGTATATTTTATAGTTGTAACCCCCAGCCAGAATTTTTTTGGGCTTTGTGACAATTGGGATTTAAAATATTGGATTGTCATAAGAATCAGGATTAACAATAAAACTTAATTGCAGACACCTGTGATAACTGTTCGTAACTATGGGTCGTCTGTAAGTCGGGTGTTCTTAAAGAGGACCTGTCACCTAAATTTTCGGCACTAGGAGATGTTACTAAAGTAAACAGCTCTTAGTGCTTGATCAAACGCCGCAGTGTTAAGAGTGATAGCTTTACCGGAGGTTTCCGGTAACGCTATCAAACACTGCAGCGGGGTACAATGTAATCATTGGACAGCTTGCAAAGCTGTCCGATGTATTCATGAGGGGGCGGTCCGAGGCGCTGCCTCTACCCCGGACCGCCCCGCTCGCTCCACAGGCCGGGAATGACTGCCACGCGCTTGGCAGCAGTCACCGCCCCTAGCCACGCCCCCCCATGAATACGTCGGACAGCTTTGCGAGCTGTCCGACAATTACATTGTACCCCGCCGCAGTGTTTGATAGCGTTACCGGAGGTTTCCGGTAACGCTATCACTCTTAACACTGCGGCGTTTGATCAAGCACTAGGAGCTGCGCACTTTAGTAAGCAGCTCCTAGTGCCGAAAATTTAGGTGACAGGTCCTCTTTAAGTAGGGGACCGCCTGTATACAAATTGATTTGGGACCCTAAACCACAGGTCCATAAAGACCTGTAGTTGTTTTAGGATTCCAAACTGACCTTGTCAGGTCCTTTTTTAATGGAGGTGTCAGAAAATGCATCCAAGATACCGGTCATGACTACAGTAGTGTGAACAGACTTGTAAAACGGAATGCTTCCAACGAAATAGATTCAGCCGGAGGGGATCGTGGGATGACGTAACCTCAAAACACAGAACTCCGTCATCGCGCAGGTAAACCCCAACCTTAAATTTAATAGAGCGTTACAATGTTTCTCTTAACATTCTAATAAACATCATCATCCCTGGTAACGTAAATATTTGGGAATCACCCGTTTTGTTTTTTTTCCCCCGGAATGTTCTGCACACGGTTATCCGGTAATACGCCTATTGTACGACGAGTGGAAGTGCTCGACGGATCAACAAACCCACTCGGTCAGTGATAATGGAGAAGGAGTGAGTCACCGGCTATGAGAAAACAGATCATTGAGGATAAATAGCTTTTTCTTCCCTGACACCATCCACTCCTTGTATCTGTACACACATCTCGGAGTCATTGTTGCCAGTGAAGGGGGTTTTTCTCAGCTATTGGCACACTTGAGCGCGGCTTTGGTCAATGAGTTGTGATTGAGAGGACACAGCCGGCACTCACCCTTTATAACTTGTGACTCTCCGGCGAGAGAATTTGCTAGCGGGAGAACAAATGGCTTGTACAGAGTTCTCACTGCCAGGAGATTTCCAAGTTCCTGAAAGTCCCATAACAAGTGGATTACAACGAGTTTAGCTCCGATATTATACACTGGGGCTGTATTCAAGCACAGCTCTCCACATGACAAAGAAGTGAAAGCTTTTTTTGTGTGACTTGCCCGAGTCTTATCTGTTCACATGAAATAAAAAGCTCGAAGGGATGGAGGTTTTTTTTTTCTACGAATGGATCCGTAACTAATACCTATCAACAATTCAAGGGGACAATCTCTCATGGATACAAAAGAGAGACAGTGAAGACCCCCAGCCGCCTATTCTGTGCCCTGGACAGAGAGGATCTGCAATATTAATGACTACCATTTTGAAGTTTTCATTAAAGCAGGGATAGAGCAAAAAGATTGTGCTAAATAAAACATAAAAACTAAATTGTAAATAATGTCAAAGAACAAAGTATAAAACAGTAAAAATGCTACATAGAAAAAAAAAACTATGGAATTGTGTGGAGGTTTTAGGCAGATGTGGAAATAAATCCTATAAAGCAAAAAGACGCAGTAACAGAAAGGAAAAAGAATAAGAACATACAACCAATGCGATAAAGAACCATTTTCAGTATAAAGAAGAGTCATAAAAAGACAATGATATGACATAAAGAGAACAAACTCTTCGAGCAAGCCTGGATCCATAAAATATAGCTATGCTTAGTTTTGAAAGATGTTTGGAACAACCTTCCTGCCAAGTTCCTTCTAAAATGAAATATTCACAAGAGAAGCGGCACTCCCCTCAGTAACACCCACAATCGGAGTTTGCACCGATTGCAGGTGTTAACTTTAAATGCCGCCGGCAAAGTGGGGAGTGATGATCCTCCAGGAAAAAAGGTGCCACACAATCGCTGGAAGCATTTAAAGGTTAATGCAGACAATCACAGGTGTAACTGGTGAGGGTTCGGTTAACGGGTCTGCTCATTCCTTATCCCTTTTAGAGGCTGGAGAGGGAACATCACCTCAGACACCCTTATTTTAGTCTCTAAAGTAGTGACATTTTAAAGATGATCATTTCAAAACACACTAGGGGTCATTTACTAAGGGTCCGTCGGACGCATTTTCTTTGGATTTCCTGACGATTTCCGTTTTGCCCCGAGATTTTTGAGCACGCGATCAGATTTTGGCCCACTGTCGCGCCGGCTTGCACGCAACAGACAGAAATCGGGGATGGGACAACCCGACCGATTTGGATAACGCGCGGGATTTAGGATTTAGAAATGTGTTGCAAGACACGCACTCACAAGCACTGGGAAGAAGCAGGTGAACTCCGGCAGACCTCGGCGCAGAAGCGACGGATGCAAGAACTCGGACGCACGACCTTTGTGAAAAGCGACAGACCCGAATCCTCTTTTGGACAACGCACCGCGGGATCGCAACAGGACCGGGTAAGTAAATCTGCCCCACTGTGTTTAACTATGGGGGGATTTGTTGAGTAAAAGCCATGACATAGTCTCGATTCCTGGCCAACTGTCATGAATTTCGACTATTTTCCCCTTCACGCCACCTCTATGTCAATGGGCGGTACTGGGCACCAGCTTTAATGTCCTTTATTATTCAATGTCCTTTATTACATTCCCAACTACGGGCGATAATTATCAGAGCTTGTTTGTCAGGTTTTTGGCACAACTCCTGGTGCAATGACTAGAATTGCAGTTATTTACCCCCCCCCCCCCCCTATTGCCACCTCCACATCAAGTGGGCATCAATGGACGTTCCTGCCCTCGTGCCTGCACACTAGCTATAGCCTAAAATACTAGACTAAAGGCCACTAAACTGCCGACCCCCCAGATACGGCCATTTAAGGATTTAGCAGGTTATCATATGATGTTCCCCCCACCTCTCCTGCAGGCCAGATATATTAAGAGGCTCTTGATATATCCGGTGGGCGGCTGCGCCCTTTGACAACGGGAAAATCCGCCTGAGGGATGGGGTGGGATGGGGTTCAACGTTCTATGCTAAGTAACCCGCTATGTCTTTAAATGGCTGTATCTGAGGAGTCTTGAGTAGCTCTAGGAGTCCAGGAGAAAAGCCCATCTTCAGGATACAAAATTTTTTATCAGCTTCCTCGTTGTTACAGTTTAACAAGAAATACAAATCAAGAAAACCACAACTTCATTCTTTTGCATTTCAAAGTTCTGCAGCCCCAAACAAGAAAATTTGGGGTTGCCTGCACATTTATCGTGACCGTGAATCAGCACATGGCGCGCTCATCGTTCCACTGGTTTTGTACTATAATTGAGTCAATTTGTGGACGAAAATAATGTTTAATGAATAGCTAACGATTACTGTATATGGAGAGACTTCCAGCCCAGTTTGTGGTTCTGCTTGAAAGTCAATTGGTGGCCTCATAAAGACCCGAGCGAGGGGTCTCCCACATCACACGCATACCACGCGTTATTGGCACGGCTACGTTTTGTTTTGGATCTACAAAAGGCCAAAACAGAAAACTGAGATTCAACAAGGATTTGTATGGTATCTGGCAAGGTCTCATCATGTGTGTCCCCCCATCGTACCATGACCTGCCCAATGAACAGGTGCCATAGGGTTGTTTCTTCCCATCTATATACATTCACACCTTGCGTTATGTGTAGGCCAGGAAAACTCCCAGAGTATCTTCAAATACAAATTACTGGCAGGTGGAGGCATTGTTTTTGCCTCCATCTTCACAGTATATACGTTGCATAGTTATTATGGAAGCTATGCTTTTCTATCCTACGCTCAGAGGAGGCAATGGACGCAAAGTATCCGTTCCCTCCACCGGCCTCCGCTGAGCGTACACTCAGGGAGGTCCCCAGTGATGCCTCTGTCCATATAAGGACAGTGACATCACGGGAGGAAACACCCTGAACATTGGCAGCAGCCAATCACTGGATGCAGCCATTGTTAACTCCTCCTACCGCATTGGAGAGTTGGAGGGGGGCAGGACAGCATATTCCTCTGTACTCACACAGTGGTGTAAGTCTTGGATCTCCATTGGATCCTCCCGACATATCCTTCCAATCCACAAAATAAGTTGGAATGTAGTCTACGAGTTTTACAAGAAATTACATTGGAGTTAAATTAGAGAGCTCAATATTACTGTAGGTGGCTTCTCCTGCCCAGTAATTGCCATCATTGATGGTGACAGTCTATGGTTACGGGCTGATACCTGCTGGTTGCACTGATTAACTGTTCGGTAGAAAAACGTAGGTTTCGCTAGTAAAAACTACAACTCCTTTGACACAAAGTAGATGAGGAGGGTTTGAAAGAGCACAAAGTTGCATAGCTCAGCTCCTACTTTACAGAAAATATCTCCACTCTTCATTACACTTTTACGTAGTCTATTTTAGGAGGTCTACCATTAGCCCCAGCATTATCCAAATATTGGCACCATGTTAAAGTGTTTTTGGCCCAAAAAGTGTCCCTAGCATGCATAGTTAGAACAGTTTCATCCTTCCAGCGCATTAAAGGGATTTTCCCACAAAACAAGTTAGCTCCTATCCACAGGGTAGGGTTGAACCTGCTGATCGGCAGGGGTCTCAGTGATGAGCCTCCCACAAATCACAAGAACTGGGTGTACATCAGACCCCTAGTCGATCATCGAGATGAGTGGAGCTGCGGGTCACGCATGGTCGGGCTTCCCAGTTCATCTCTATGGAGGTGACGGAGATTGCTCTGTTCAGTGCTCAGCAATCTCCGTCAGATCCAGAGAGACATCTGGGGGTGGACCGGCTGCTCTACTCATCTCATGGAGCGCCGATACATCGTACCCCCTGTTCTCGTGATGTGTGTGGGACACCCCGCCGATTAGCAAGATAGGCCCTATCCACAGAATAGTGCCTAACTTGTTTATTAGGAAAACCCCTTTAAACACACTGTGCATGTGTAGACACGAAGGAGGAGACTTATCAATGTGGCTACGACAGAAAACTGGAGTAATCGGCACATGAAATTCCGTGCGCCTCATTAACCAAAGGTTTTAGAGCAATTTTGGCGGTTTTCCGACTCCTATGAAAATGGGGCGTGTCCGCTGCAAAAAGGGAGGAGTCTACGCAGAAAAAACCTGTGCGCCAGAAAATTCTAAATCGTGGCGCAGCAAAACTAGACCAACTAAAAGGAGGTGCGGAGTAGAACTTGTCAGACTTACACTGCACCAGACTTATCATCCAGCAGTAGGACACATTTATTTGTATGCTATTTGACCTTCCGAAATGGCTTATAGGACAAGCCGATACAAAAAGTATGCAATAAAGTGTAGACACTTGTATGCTAGGGTCCGGCCAGTGACCTGCACTCAATGGGGGTCATTTACTAAGGGCCCGATTCGCGTTTTCCCGACGTGTTACCCGAATATTTCCAATTTGCGCCGATTACCCTGAATTGCCCCGGAATTTTGGCGCTGGCATGCACGCAACGGAAATCGGGGGCGTGGCCGTATGAAAACCCGACGGATTCGAAAAAACCGCCGCATTTAAAACAAAAAAAGTGTTGCGGAGCTTGCACTTACCTTCACTAGGAACAGGCCGGTGTACTTGAGCGCGTTCCGATGCTTTTCAGCGCAGCAGCGCCACCTGGTGGACGTCGGAGGAACTACCTTAGTGAATCCCGGCCGGACCCGAATCCACCGCAGAGAACGCGCCGCTGGATCACGAATGGACCGGGTAAGTAAATCTGCCCCAATGTTTACTGCCTTACTTGTGGATAGTGGATACATTTTATCAACAGGGAAACCGCTACAATACTTAATTAAGCCATATATTCAACAAGCTCATACAAAAAAATTTTGAGAAAAAAAGTTATGGGTCAAAGCCAATAAAGGTCCATGCCATGCAGGAGTTAATGAGCAGCCCTGCAGATGTTATCTTATTCTCTGTTGGACAATGTATCCTACATTTTATTTTACAGTGCGGTGACCGAAATGATATACATTAGACCTCCGTAACGCTCTGATGTGGCGAGTCATATTGCTGTAGTGCATGCATATGTGGTGACCGGACCACCTAGAAAGGAACGCCAGAATAACCTCTGTGTGGGCATCGCACAGTGAGAGATCTATACGTCGGATCACACGGAATAGCTCATCGCCATATACAGGCACTGGGCATTCTTGGTAACCATAGAGAGGAATTAAGACACATTATCCAAAACAGTAAAAGAGGTTCACGACGGCTTCCAAATCTGACCACAGAGTCCTTAACCACTCACCGATGCCATCCGATGCTCAGAACACCTGCATCTTGGAAAGAAAATTCATGGATATTTGCATTTTAATCCAGTCCACGGGTACTAAAAAATACGGGAAACGAGTAGCCTGCTTCATTTATTAGGTTTGGGCGATAAATCAGATTTTTATTTATTTTATTTTTAGTCCAGTCTGTACTTTTAAACTGGTTGTGATATCTTCTTTTCCTCTCTTTTCGGGGACAATAAATTATTATTATTATTCAGTAGAGCAAGGTTCCGATTTCAAATTGAAATTTAGCCAGGGGTAGAGACATCGTTCCGGCACCTGATTCCACAGATATGAGATATCTATGTTAGCTCCACCCCCTGGGAAGAGCAAATAGCAGAACAGGGGAGGAGCCAACATCGGAGGCGGGAGCTCCTCCCTCCAGTTCCTGGAAGGTTCTCGTTTACAGAGGTAGAGAGCAACACAGAAAGAGGAGGGGCAAAAAAAAAAAAAAAAAAGAAAAATGGGGTGGGAGTAGAGAGAAAAGGGGAACAATAAGGGGGTGTTAAAAGAGAAGGGGTGGTTAAATGATAAGTGGGGCAATGTATGGAATTGGTAGAGAGAGATGAAACCCTTGGGGGAATAGATATGGGAAACCTAGAGAGACTAAGGCTACATTGGAAAATTGAGATTGAAATTGAGAATGGTCTTTTTTGTTTTTATAGAATTAAATTCTTGCCAAAATTCCAGAGATTTGAGATGTTACGCCCCAAGGAAGAACAAATAGAACTGGGGAGGAGCCAACATCAGAGCTCCTCCCTCCAGCTCCTGGAACGTTCTCATTTATGGGAGGGGCAATATAAAGAAAAGGGGAAACTGTAAAGGAAACCGTAAGAGAAGAGGGAATAAAACGAAGTGGGTATAGAGAGATGCAACCCTTGGAGGCATAGACATAGGAAACCTAGAGAGACAGGGGCTACCAAGTAAAATCGAGATTAAAATCGAGAATCATGTTTTTATAGATTTAAATTCAAGTGCCAGCTATGGCCAATCAATAGAGCAAGATTAACATCATAGTTGAATAGGAAGCTTCTGGGGGAAGATTGACAACTGGGTGTTACCATTCCCTTTAAATGAATGGGTCACACACCTACATACTGTGATGGTTTTTGAAAAGGAATTGGCAAACAGATACTATCAATGTTTTATCCATATATAGGGGGGCGCCATCCACTCTAAGCAATGAATAGCTGTTTGGAGTGACTTCCTTGGTAGTGGCCTCCCCTCATTAATACAGCGAGGCTCCCATTGAAAATGAATAAGAGCCATTCCCGTAGTTATAATAACCTGCCTTGACCATCGCTACTAATTCTTGAAAATCGGCTAATTTTACGATTGGTGATGGGACACCAATGGATCATGAAAACGGAGGTCCATTATGCTATGGATTCACAGAGCAGCCAGTTGGGTATACGCCCTACTGCTCTATTCAGCTCTATGGCGCTGATGGAGATAGCCAAGCACAGTACTCAACTACCTCCGTCAGTTCCATAGACAATGAACGGAGCAATGGAAGTACAACGGTCCCTCATTCTCCAGATCCGTGGGGGTCCCATATCTGAGACTCCTACTGTTCAGCAAGTTAGCCGCTATCCTTCGAGTAGGAATCTTGTTGTGGTTGAACAACCCCTTTAAGCGTGACTAGCATTAGTGATTTCATTACATTCCGAGAAAAAAAAAATAAAATAAAATTGGGATAATAATTATGACAAGACAGCGGGCCGGAGCTCCGGAACCTGTAAAATCCCTTCCATTACATAACTAGGGTCTACCGTGATAAAATATAAATCAACAGGATGGAATTCCAAAAGTTTATGAAATATTCAACAGAGACAAAAAAGTAAAAAAAAAAAAATCTCAGTGTGGCTCTTCTAGCCGCAAATCCTGGGATTTTTCTGCTTTGCTCTGCAATCTCCGTGCCAAAAAAGTAACTGGATTAGAAAAAAAAAATAAATAAAAAGAAAAATAAATACAGCGGGTCCTCATATTGTCTTTCCTGGCATGGCGTGAAGACAAAATGCCATTGTTGTAGACCAGAGCAACTGGATTTGGCTTTGCTTTAGCCATAGGTTTTCCTAAACCATAATTATACAGGCGGCTGCCAGGCAGGCAGAAGTATTTAGGAGCTACCTCGCTGAGGATTGTTGGGATTTTCACAGAAATAAAATAGAACAGAAAACTCTTTAGGAACACAAGTCTCCGTCTTCTATATATTCGTATAGGTTTACTGTATCCAATAAGACTACTGGGAATAAGCCTAAAAAAACAAATAGGTAATACTCAAACTAGTCGCCAATTCCCCCAAAAATAACCCAGAAATTAAAGATGGCATCATGTTATTTAAAGGCAACCTACCACCACGATTCTACCTATAAAGGTAGAACGGGTGGTAGGTGGATGAATGGGGCATGAGGACAGCTCTTTTTAGAGCTAATCCTCACGTCCCCGCCATCTTTTTAAAATCTTTAATACCCTATTATGTAAATTTTCTAGAGCGGCTACTGGGGCATGGAGTAGCTGGACATGAGGCTACACGTCGCGGCTACCCCATGCCCCCAGTAGCCACTTTTCTCCTCCTACCCTTACATCTTCGGCGTGCAGCTCCTCGTAGCTGCTCGCCCTCATCCGAGAAGCTGGAGTTCTGCGCATGCGCAGTAGCTCCGACCTAGGAGCAGTGTAGGTAGAATTGTGGTGTTAGGTTCCCTTTAAAAAAAAAAAAATTTAAAAAAAATTAAAAACAACGTATAGCATGACCCAATGTTAGGATAGACTATTAGGTTATTCCTGGCCAATCCCTCCTACCGGCTGAGAAAATCAGCAAAAAATTCAGTTGTGAAAAAACACTTAAAAACATTTTTAAAACTTGCGGAAAAGTATAAGTGTAAAGGACGTAATGAAAAAACAATAAAAGCATTAAATGGTTAAGGAGTCGTTGAAGATTTATAAATCGGAAAAGGATACACGGATTGTTGTCATCAATACTGCAGTTATCCAGGATGAGGGGGATCCCATCGAGCTGATAAATCTGGAAAAAGAGCAGAGATACAAATCTGTAAGGTTATGGGCTTTCACGCATTATTAGAGATGACACCGTAGTTTCGGTCCAGGTGCGTTTTCCTGATTGGCGGCCGGACAGCCAATTTGGCAAATGGACGCCCCTTACTACTAGCCCCTGCCCAATCATGGCCATAGCTGGTAGCAAGGGGCGTCCATTTGCCAGATTGGCTGTTTGGCCACCGACCCGGCAATACTTCCTGCTCATCGTCAGTAACCATGCACCAAAGATAAACTACTACCCACCACTAAGAAGCCAACTATATTTTGTTCAACAAAAAAAAAAAAAATGCAATAAATGATGTTACTTAAAGTAAACCTACTATTTGATTTGATGCATTATGAAGCAAACCTACCTTGAGAATGCTGTAGCTACACTGATGCAGGATCATATCTTGGTTAATCCCTGAGCGGAGTGGTTTTGCTGACTAACCTCCATTTGTAATTGCAAGCTCCGTTCGATGCGTTTATCTAGGCAGCCAGCCTGACCCAGCTTTCCCTGAATGTTATAATTGATTTTTTTAGCAAAACCAGTCAGCTCAGGGATTATCAATATATGATCCTGCCTCAGTGTAACTACAGCATTCCCAAGGTATGTTTGCTTCATAATGCATCAAATCAAATGGTAGGTTTCCTTTAACCCTAATTAAGTACTTGTTCTGACCCTATTTGGTCTTTATCCTCTGATTAAGTTGAGCGGACCCAAACATCTCCTTTAGGCTCGGGTGTGCCCCGTGTGACGCAGACATATTCCCGGGTTGGTTGCCAAACAGCCAATCCGGAATATTAACATCTCTATCAACTAGTCAACTCCTTGGCCAATCATAGCCATGGATAGTAGCTAGGGGCATTCATTAGCCAAATTGTCCGTTTGGCAGCTAATCCGGCAATATTTTCATGTTGCCCAGGGCGCACCCCAAATGAAAGTTTGGGTACGCTCATCTCTACCCCTGATCCTTCTAGACAGAGCCAATCAATGGCTTCTTTGAGTAAAATCTAGGGTCACCAATAAACTAATTTGCAGTATCTCAGCTCGTCCACTAACCAGATCCATTCTTTGAGTTTGTCCCCAACCAGCGATTACTTCAAACAACTGTTCATGGGGTGGGGGGGAGGGTAGCCTAGATTCGGACCCCCATGATCTGATATTGAGGACCTCTTGTAAACATAGGCCATCAAGGTTTTAACCTAGGATTACTTATCCAATCATGAAAAGAAAGCGGGGCTCGGAATATTAATAATTACTTCATTTTTTGTAAACAACATTGAGACAAATCTAAAATTAATTTAAGGGTGGAAACTCCCAATAGGAGTTTATTCAAAAATAAAAATTCAAGTCCCGAAATAGCAGGAAAACCTCAATGCCACTTCACAGCATAATCCATTAGCTGTATGAGATAACAGTGGATTTAAGCTCTACTGTAAATAAACACGCATTAGGAGAGTGCCACCAACCCGCGCTGCCCAGTTTTGAGACATTCCTCTTCTTCACGTGTACAACCAAGGGAATTAAAGCAATACATTATATCCAGTAGGTTCAAGGGCAAGAACGGCGTTTACAATGGGCTGGACACACTCCTTCAAAGTCATTGAATAAACAGCGGTAACAAACCCACAAGTCCTTGTCTGACCCCACCCCCCCACCACCACCATCTTCCATAGCTACAGACTTCTGAGGTTCTGCAATCACCTTAGGCACGGCAAACGTTTACCTTTAGAAAGCTGGGAAGTGACTTCAAGTGTTGTCCAAATACCTGAATGAAAGATTTCCATCCTACCAAAAATGTGAAGTGTGACGAGAGAGCTTTGTGTGAGTAAGTCACCTCCACCCTACGCTCCGCCGCAAAACAATCCCGGCCCTTATAGAGGAGCTTCAAGTGCTACACATATTTTCAATTAGCTCTAGGTTTGTGCACACCAATTATTAGACCATTGCACTTTCAAGACTGTTTGAAAATTGTGCAAAAGGGAACACGCCCTGCAATATCGGCTAAATATTAGTTCACTTTAAGGTCATAAAGGGCATTTTTTTAATGTACATTTTTAATGAATTTGAGCCCTAAAGACGCAGCATTTATACACAAGGGACCCTCCATTGAAATGGTGATTTAAAATGGTTAAAGGGGGTTCCATACATATACTAGTCAACAAGACTCCCAGATGACTTCACTTTGTTGGTAACCATGGTCTTCTCCAAGTTACTAAAAAGGGGTCCTACTATACAAGTATATGGTTGCGGTTCCACCTACAGCCTTAGTCTAGTAATTGTGGTTTCATCCATTTCCTATGGTCTAGTTGCTGAGATCTTGATGAAGTACTCCTTATGTGGGCTATCATCTCGGACATATTTCTATAACTCCTAAAGAATTTCCCTACATTATACTGGAGAGACCCAACCAGGTCGAAACAGTGCCGTCCACAGTTGGGAATCTGTTCCATCTGGAATAGAGATACTGGTTTGGTTTTAATTCTGCATCATGCCCTAGTTGCGTATCAATGGCTGTAAGACTCCACACGTCTACATGGAGATCTTAATTGGCAGTTTCCGTAAGGAGATCTTTTACTTCCTGACCCTAGCCGAAAGACTCTCACTCAGCCGAACCAGTTCCCTACCATGTACTGAAGAGACCCAACCAGGTTGAAACAGCGTTGTCCACAGTTGGGAGTCTGTTCCTTCTGGAATAGATATACTGGTTTGGTTTCAATTCTGCATCATGTCCTAAGGCTTCCTGAAGGTCATACTTGATGTCAAGGGGGCTGCCTTACAAGGTAGGTAAAAGAGGTGTGGTTTTCCTTATCCCATCCTGGAAAACTTTGTATGCTTTCCCAGAATTCCCCTAGTTGCGTATCAATGGCTGTAAGACTCCACACGCCTACATGGAGGCCTTAATTGGCAGTCTCCGTAAGGAGATCTTTTACTTCCTGACCCTAGCCGAAAGACTCTCACTCAGCCAAACCAGTTCCCTACGATGTACTGAAGAGACCCAACCAGGTCGAAACAGCGCTGTCCACAGTTGGGAGTCTGTTCCTTCTGGAATAGATATACTGGTTCGGTTTTAACTCTGCTTCATGTACTAAGGCTTCCTAAAGGTCATATTTGATGTCAAAAGGGCTGCCTTACAAGGCAGCTAAAAGAGGCAAGGTTTTCCTAATCCAATCCTGGAAAACTTAGCTTATTTTCCCAGAATCCCCCTAGTTGAGCGTCAATGGCTATAAGACTCTACACGTCTACATAGCGGACTTAATTGGCAGTCTCCATAAAGAGAACTTTTACTTCCCGACCCTAGTTGATAGCCTCTCACTCATCCAAAAAAGATCCCTACGATGTACTGAAGAGACCCAACCAGGTCGAAGCAGCGCCATCTACAGTTGTGAATCTGTTCCTTCTGGAACAGATATACATGTTTGATTTTAATCCTGCATCATGCCATAAAGCTTCCTGGGGGTCATGTTTGATGTCAAGGGAGCTGCCTTATAAGGTAGCTAAAAGAGGCGTGGTTGTCCTTATCCTATCCTGCAAATCTTTGCATATTTTCCCAAAATTCCCCTAGAGGAGTGTCAATAGCTATAAGACTGTACACGCCTACATGGCGGACTGGAATTGGCAGTATCCGTAAAGAGAACTTTTACTTCCCAACCCTAGTCAAAAGCCTCTCACTCAGCCAAACCAGTTCCCTACAATGTACTGAGGCGACCCAACCAGGTTGAAACAGCACTGTTTACAGTTGGGAGTCTGTTCCTTCTGGAATAGATATACTAGTTTGGTTTTAATCCCACATCAGGTCATCAAGTATGACCTTCAGTATGCTTTATGTCAAGGGAGGTGCCTTACAAGGTAGCTAAACGAGGTGTGGTTTTCCTTATCCCATCCTGGAAAAACTTTCCATATTTTTCCAAGAATTTCCATGGCATTCTGTAGACAAAATTGCATAGGAGACTTCCAGAGCTGGGATAGAGGTGATTAGAAACGTATGGAGATACCACCAATCCCACCTTTATCACTAGGAGGTTCAATATTGGGTGGATAGTCCATTTGGCAATCATGCTGCCTATCAGACTTTGCCCTACAAGAGGTCTGTCTTTAGAGCCCATCACACAGTACAGTATTACCTTAATCCCTAGGGGACACAGCCTATTTTGGCCTTAAGGACGCGGCCCCATTCTTCAAATCTGACCTGTGTCACTATAAGTGGTTATAGCTTTGGAACGCTATGAGATATCCAGGGGATTTTTAGATTGTTTTCTCGTGACACATTGTACTTCAAATTAGTTTAAAAATTTGGATGATATCTTTTGTGTTTAGTTATGAAAAAAAACAAAATTTGGAAAAAAATTGGAAAAATTCTTTATTTTCAACGTTCTAAATTCTCTACTTTTGATGCAGATAGTCATAGCTCCCAAATAAATTCATAACTTACATTTCCCAAATGTCTGCTTTATGTTGGCATGGTTTTTTAAGATTCCACATATTTTACTAGAATGTTATGAGGCTCAGAATTTAGGTATCATTTTTCACATTTTTTGTAAAATCACCAAAACCCGCATTTAGATGGACCTGCTCAACTTCTAATTGACACTGAGAGGCCTAAATAATAGTGGGACTCGTAAAATACCCCATTGTGGAAACTACACACCTCAACGTATGAAAAACCACTTTTAAGAAGTTTGTTAACGCTTTACGTGTTTTATAGGGGTTAAAACAAAATGGAGGTGCAGTCTGCAAATTGTAATATTTTTTCACAATACACTCATTTTGGGTGGAAAATTAAACATTTACAATAGATTAAATGAATAAAGGCTCCACAAAGTTTGTTACCCAATTTCTCCCGAGTACACGGATACTCTATATGTGGTGGTAACCTGCTGTATGGGCGCACGGCCGGGCATAGAAGGGAAGGAGGCGCCATCCAGAGCAGATTTTCTATGTCACATTGTACAGGCTATAATTTTTTTCTTTTTTTTAATGTGGACCTATAGGGGCTTATTTCTTTTGCCACATGAGATGCACTTTTCTGGTACGTAATTTGGGGGAATCTATAGGCTAATTGGTGAGATTTTATTAACTCTTTGTTGGTGGAGGAAATGAAAATCATCACTTTTCAGGAAGATTTTTATGGGTTTTTTTTTTGCCCGTTTACCATACCATAAAAATAGTATATTATTTTTATTCTATGGGTCGCCACGATTACAAAAAGACCTCATTTATATAGATTTTTTATTTTTTTCCCATTTTTACTGCATAAAAAGTAATTTGGCAAAAATGTTGTTAATTTTAGCATCACCGTCTTTCATATGCATAACTTTTTTATTTTTTGCCTCACAAATCTGTTTAAGGGCTTATTTTTTGCGAGAAGGATTGTTCTTTTTAGTGGTCTTATTTTAGAGTGCATAACATTTTTTAAATCCCTTTTTAGAGCATTTTTATAGGGTATTAATTGAAAATGATCATTTTTCTGGAGCTTTTGTTTGTTTTGTTTTTTACGGGGTTCACTTTGCGGATCTAATAACGATTCTGTTTTATTATGCAGATTGTTACGGACGCAGGGATACCAAATATGTGGGGTTTTGTGTATTTTATTCAATTGTACTGAATAAAAACCAATTTGGAGAAAATCTTGTTCCTTTTAGCATCACCATCTTTTCATATGCATAACTTTTTTATTTTTCGGCTGACAAATCTGGTTAGGGGCTTATTTTTTGCGAGAAGAGTTGTTCTTTTTAGTGGGCTTATTTTGGAGTG
This sequence comes from Engystomops pustulosus, assembly GCF_040894005.1. Taxonomy (NCBI): domain Eukaryota; kingdom Metazoa; phylum Chordata; class Amphibia; order Anura; family Leptodactylidae; genus Engystomops; species Engystomops pustulosus. Next base: position 16,113,099 of record NC_092414.1, read on the forward strand.
CATAACAATTTTTAAATTACTTTTTAGAGCATTTTTTGATAGGGTATAATTAAAAATTATCTTTTTTCGGAACGTTTTTGCGGTTTTTTTTCTACGGCGTGTACCGTGCGGGTCCAGTAACGATTCTGTTTTATTATACAGATTGTTACGGACGCGGCAATACCAAATATGCGGGGTTTTTTGTGTTTTTTATACTTTATTAAGTGTTTTTATGGGAAAGTGACATTTTAGGGGCTTATATTTTTATGTATTTATTTTTTATTTATTATAATGTGTAGTGTTAAGTGTTTTTGCATATTTTTACTTATACATACTTGAACTTGAACCAGTGATGCTCTGATCACTGGTTTAAGTTCAATACACTGCTCTACAATACTATTTTATTGTAGAGCAGTGTAAACTGTCTGAGCAAGCTTGCGCATGCTCAGACAGTTTACAGCCAGACCCGGAAGGGGTCTGGCTGCCATGGAGACCGGGCAGCTCCGGGGCACATGCCAGTCCTCGGAGCTGCCCAGAAGTGGATCGGATCCCCCGGTTAGCGGCACGGGGGATCCGATCCACAGCGCAAACACCCTTACACGCCGCGGTCATGTTTGACCGCGGCGTGTAAGGGGTTAACACCCGCGATCGGAGCCGGCTCCGATTGCGGGTGTTAGCGCAGGCTGTCAGCTGTACTAGACAGCTGACAGCCGCTGCTTCTGGTACCGGCTCCGTTCGTGAGCCGGTGCCAGAAGCAGGACGTTATAGAACGTCCCCGTGCGCTAAGCATCTAGCCCCGGGGACGTACTATAACGTCCTGGTGCGCCTAGTGGTTAAAAAGCAATGTTTAGGATCTAAAAGAATGTACCCTCTCCAACATCTGAACACTTTCTCATAAAGTTAGAAAAGACCATGGACAATGAATATAACCACCAAACATTGGTGAACCATTTATAGTTAATCTGTCCCGTTACGGCAAAATGAAGCTTCTTGGTTGACAACAGGGCCTCTACCGCCTCTAAAATTCCCATAGGAATATAGAACAGAAGGTCCCATCTACACATCCGTACAACGGAGATGACACCATGAAGTATGGTCTAAGACTACAATAATTATGCTTTTCTTTCTTTTGTAAATTTTTGGTGTCTAGTTATCGGCTAAACGTGTTCTCTGTTGCATACCCTTGAGCAGAAGTGTGATCACTCAGCGTGCTTTTATGTAGAAACCAAACCCGCTTTCTCTCTTATCCCAGAACTGAAAACCTCATAAATCTGTGTCATTCATAATACTTTAGCTTCCTTTGAAGCAAAAAATTCTCACTGTTCTTTTATTCTATTCATACTGGTAAGAGATAACCATCAGACTGCTGACAACTTATTTGGCCATTTAGAGACTTCTGTATTGCTAAAAAGTTATGGTCTGGATTATAAGTCGTATACCCCAAGGTACAGTACAGCCTCCTCAGTGATTTAATTTTTAAATAATGTAGAAGATTTAAAGGGTTAAAATGGGTTCTCTCCCATAAATTGGATTGCAATGGAATACAGGGGTCCCTAAAAATTTGTGGACAACAAGTACCCCTAGCTGTGCACCACATAGATTTGAACCTTAGAGTATGACCACCAAAGTGCTCCACCAAATTTTATAGGATAGCTAGAAGTCCTACGAAATAACGCGGAACTGAAGGACCAAAAGTTGTCCTTGTAGATCATAAATTAGGTAATGACATACAATATCAATCAGTTGCCTCTAAAGCCAACAGGATCTCGTCATATACTTTAAGAGATATGGACTCTCGGGATAGGCATTTACTATTACAACAGAACTGATAAACGGGACAGAGGATCTTCGGAAGAGCAGGAGATTACTTTTTTTAAAATGAACTCAGTTTTGACATGTGATTGGGATGTGATTAAATTTAACTATATAAATAGGCCCATGAAAAAAATCCCTCTAGACACTGAACTTCTTTTCTCCAGATGAAGATGAAGATTCTTTACCATGAAAACAGCGAATCTGCAGAGTATCTGTGCTCAGGAGCTGCTTCTTTACAGTAAGAGTTGTGAATCAGTGGAAAAGCCTGCCACGCATAAGGATCTTTACGGTAAGAGTTGTAAATCAGTGGAAAAGCCTGCCACCCAATAAGGATCTTTACGGTAAGAGCTGTGAATCAGTGGAAAAGCCTGCCACCACATAAGGATCTTTACGGTAAGAGCTGTGAATCGGTGGAAAAGTCTGCCACGCATGAGGATCTTTACGGTAAGAGTTGTGAATCAGTGGAAAAGCCTGCCACCGCATAAGGATCTTTACGCTAAGAGTTGTGAATCAGTGGAAAAGCCTGCCACCACATAAGGATTTTTACGGTAAGAGTTGTAAATCAGTGGAAAAGCCTGTCACCCAATAAGGATCTTTACGGTAAGAGCTGTGAATCAGTGGAAAAGCCTGCCACCACATAAGGATCTTTATGGTAAGAGCTGTGAATCTGTGGAAAAGTCTGCCACGCATGAGGATCTTTACGGTAAGAGTTGTGAATCTGTGGAAAAGCCTGCCACCGCATGAGGATCTTTACGGTAAAAAGTTGTGAATTTGTGGAATAACCAAACTCAGGAGCTACTTCTTTACATAAAGAGTTGAGAATCTATGGAATAGCAGAGTTCAGGAGCTGGTCACAACAGTATGTGCAGTTTGCCTACTCCATATTTTGCTTTAACCTAATAGAGATCTTCCTTGTTTTAACCATATATTATGTAACCCTCGCCAACATCCTGACAATCGCAGATTTAAAGAAGACAATTGGTACAGCAGTTTATTAGCTAAGAAACTTTGCTTATACCAATTTTCCTGTTATGTAAAGGTCCCATACCCATGCCAAATTTTTTTGCATTTGGATATGTTATAAAAGATGGGAAAACGGAAACGTTGATGATCAGTGATTCGGATTAAATATAGCCATTAACTGCAAACAGGTGATCGCCAAAGGTGGGAACCCATTTTGATCAGACATAGATTCCATATGCCTGATTATTATCTTCCCTTCCTTTTAAGATAGAACAACTAACAGCCTGATCCTTTCGTTCTCAGGGAAGTAAGCAATCAGAGGAGATCATGTTCCTACATAGGATGAATGAGCATGCATGTGTTCTAAGTGTACACGTCTAGATGGGGGAAGAAGAGGGTCATGGGACATCTAGCCTTAGTACAACTTTTTTTTAGAATTTTCTTGTAATTTCACGATACCACGTTTAGCATATTAGCACGGCCATTTTGAAATCCTGACAGATGGGTGCTACCGTGGAAAATATGCGATTGATAATGAAGAACAAATATTATCTTTATTACGCCTGCGGCTCAAAAGATTACGTTAGCTGCATTAAGCACATTCATTTCCTTGGCCAGAAAGCACGTCGTTGTATAGACTTGCTTTCCAAAAGGTAGCGGTGAACATGCACTGTCACTCATCTGCTGCGCAAACACCATGAAAGAAGCCTCATCTTCCCTCTCGGATGTGCTGACTGCAGTGAACCTAACTTACGCTACTGTCCTATTACTAGGAGTTAGAAAACAAATGGTGAACAATGCGCCTAGACCCGCATATGGTGCGGCAATGGTTAAACATACCCCAGCTGCCTCGTCACGACTTGGCCGTTTGGATGGAGATTTAGTTAAAGGGCATGGATCCATTAGGCCTCGGGATATGTTAATCAAGGATTGCCCCCGTGCCAAGGCTCGACACAGACAGAATCCTTAGCGGCTTACATTGCTGACTGATGTTGTTATCAGGTTGCGCTCCTGTTTCTACTTCTTTTATTCTTGTATTCAAAAAATATAGCAAGCAAAAGGATATTGTATGTAAGGCTAAACAAAAATGGAGCAGTTCAGAATAGATTGGGTCTGGGGCTGCTCTGGCTCCTCTTTTCCACAATGGGGAATCCATTCACATGGATGGATGGAAGTGTCAGAGGCCGTTTGAGTGCGGTGGCCACATGTTGGCCATTGGGAGGATCGCCGTTGGCACGGCTGCTCATTCCCATCATAGGTTCTCATGATATAACACACCTAGAAAGATTAACTGTGGCATAACTAAAAATGAAAGAGAAAAGATGCACATATCCTCGCCTTTCCTATTTTACTTGGCCCAAATGTAATGTCATAACTGTTTGTAGGGAACCCCCACCCTACCAACCACAATAGGGATCCTGTTCCCCCTCATGGGTACAGCAGGAGGTTGAGCACAGCCACAATAGATATAGATTTGCCGCCTCTGCTAGTGCCACAGAGTGAGCAGTTTCGCAGCAGAGTCATCTTCTAATTTGCCACGAGTGATTCGACCCCAACAATCAACGTCAGGCCAATACAGGAAGATGGCCTTAGGAGAAGGAAGAGGGGGAAAGATCATTAGTATTCTTTACATATTTACAATCTTAGTTCTTATTTAATCAAAGCATTGACTTCCAACTCAACAGGCAAAAAGTTGCCAAAAACCATGGCACACAAGACCAACATCTGGATTAGTCCTACGAGAAGTTCTTCGAAGGAGAACTTCCTGATAACGCAGCTTGCAAAACATTGCAGAGATTAAAATCTGGGGAGATGTGCAGGAGATTAATTATTCTTGATACTGGTTGTGATTTATATGGTTAGCCAAGACAGATTTTGTCTCCAGATGATGTATAGCTAATGGTGTATGCAAGCTGTGGCACTCTACACGGTGTGCGCTCCTCCCGAGAACCCTCGGGCTTCAGCAGAAGAACGAGCTCCCACATGATCCCTCTCAATTAGGAGAATGGCCCCGAGACAAATCTACATACTATTTCATCAATGTAACGTTCAATTATTGCCAGCTCTGTTTTACGTGCTTGGCAGCAAGTGAATCAACACAAGTGGAAATCAGACATATAGTAAAAGTGAAGGAATTAGCTCCCAGGAAGTTCTTTCTTGAGTCTATACCTCATCCTTCAACTTGAGTCTATACCTCTTGTCTGGCATGTTAATTTTATCTAAATTCTTCAAAAATAGAAAATTCCGGGAGTCTGGGTTAGAGGAGAGGTTTCAGTTCAGGGGATACAGCCATCATGTGGTCTGCAATTTACGCTCATGATAAAAAGGTGCATAACACGCATCTACAAAAGTCATCAGAGAGCAACCCTGAAATCAACCAACCCACAAAACACACAAAAGACCTAGAAATACTCAACTCCGCTCCTCTTCACCTTTATCGCGTTGCTGTCCGTTGCTAGTCTTGACACGATGGGATCCCCTAGAAAAGAAGAAGCATGGGAGGGCGAGGTGACGTCACATGAGAGGTGTGAATTCACGCCCTGAGATGGGGGTGGCGAGTGCGTGGATAATTAGCAGCCAGGAGCACTCCAGCCTGCTAATTAAAAGTTTCTTTTATGGGTCATCCTGGTGAAGACTAGCGACGGACAGCGTTGGGACGAAGGTGAAGAGGAGCAGAGGTGAGTATTTCTAAGGGTTATTTTTTTTTTGAGCGGTCGATTTCCTTTAACTTGGTAGAATCATATTTGCCTACAGCACAAATTACACTTTGGCAGACGTCCGTCTCAAAGACATGCAATTTCATCTTCACCAAATGCTTTTCCTCACTAGAGTAGAGTAATGGGCAAACAAGCTAGCACCACCAAACAAGCTAGCGCCACCAAACAAGCTAGCGCCACCAAACAAGCTAGCGCCACCAAACAAGCTAGCGCCACCAAACAAGCTAGCGCCGCCAAACAAGCTAGCGCCGCCAAACAAGCTAGCGCCGCCAAACAAGCTAGCGCCGCCAAACAAGCTAGCGCCGCCAAACAAGCTAGCGCCGCCAAGCAAGCTAGCACCGCCAAGCAAGCTAGCACCGCCAAGCAAGCTAGCACCGCCAAGCAAGCTAGCACCGCCAAGCAAGCTAGCACCGCCAAACAAGCTAGCACCGCCAAGCAAGCTAGCACCGCCAAGCAAGCTAGCACCGCCAAGCAAGCTAGCACCGCCAAGCAAGCTAGCACCGCCAAACAAGCTAGCACCGCCAAACAAGCTAGCACCGCCAAACAAGCTAGCACCGCCAAACAAGCTAGCACCGCCAAACAAGCTAGCACCGCCAAACAAGCTAGCACCGCCAAACAAGCTAGCACCACACCTCTGGGACCTGCACCCATTTTGAGATTAGAGGCCTCACTTGCTGCATGAATGGAGCAGTGGTAAGATGGACCATGTATTCTCCATTTAATTCAATTATACTGTAGATACAAAATCCGTTAAGCAAATGAAAGTATATTATCTTTGTTAGCCCATACACGCTGGCCACCCAACTACTTGGACCAATAGATGAGCTTAAAAGGAGAATAGAGAGAGAGATTGGAATCAGGTACTGATCAAGTACTAATCCACTTCCAGCAAATGACAACCTCGGCAGAAAAAAAAAAGGCTTCGGCAAGACGAAATCTAACATGTTTGAGCTTTAGTTCCCCAACACATGCCAGGAACGGTTGGGACCCCTTACAACAGATAAGATAATTTTGCAGATCTTTTGCATCACAAGTCAACATCCCACATTACTCACAGCTGCAGAATTGGGCACTTTCTGCGACGAGCTCTGAGAAGGAGCGAGGCGTCATAGAAAATGGTGGGACAACCTAAAATTAGACGGCACGTCGACAGTCAAATACAGCAGCAGAATTATCGAAGTGTCTGGAGTAGTTAAAGACGGTCTAGTCCAAGTTTGCACCTTCTACTAATGGTCTTTACTGCAGAAATATGCGGCGAAAGCTTGGTGCACATTTCCTTTTCCTAGAATTTCGATCTTCTAGTGGAAGTCATTAAAAAAAGTCTATCTAAAACGTTTCAAAACCCCTTCACGAATAAATTTGCCCCGATGTATCTGATCACTAGTGGTCTACCAGCGACCACAAGAGTGCAAAGAAGGGTGGTGCTCCTATCCATAAAATAGGGGATAAGAATGTCCATTATGATAACAACTATGGTTGAAACCATAGAGAAATGGGTGGTTTCTGCTGCAGTATTGAGGCTGGGTTCACACCATGTTTTTTATGTATACGGCAAGCGTATACATCGGGGGAAGCACCCAAAGTATGGCATAGTTGTTGCCACCGTATGGCCAATATACATCTTGCAGGTCAAAAAAAAAAATAATTCAGTTTGGAAAGACGTAGCCACGTCTTTTCATCCTCCAGTCTCTGTCTGAGCAACGTATGCGCTCAGCGGAAGCAATGGACGGCTATTGGGAGCAAATGGATCTCTCCCCAAAGCGTCACCAAGAGAGAGGGAGAACCCGGTGATGTCACATTAGGACAGTGATATCACTGGGGCAACATCTTGTTTGCTGACTGCCACCGACGTACTCTCCTTCCCCCACATTCGGGGGGGGGGGGGGGGGGTCCACGGGCGACGTATAGGCCTACAGTGGGATACATCTGTGCCATACGTAGTAATGTTTTTACAAAAAGAAGACATTCAAATTTCTGCAAATGACCGTGAGGGGCTTAGGGCTCCATAGCTGTTGAGAGCCCAGAGCCCCTCAGACTCATTTGCATAATTACAAAGCCCTTTTTCTCAAAACAAGGCCATAAAAAGCTAAAAAAAAAAAAAAAAAGGAGCGGATCCTTCCAGAGGTGCCATACACCAGCACGTAAGTGTTCTTGGTTTACAATTCTTGATCCTGATGTTAGATGACCTTTAAAGGTCTTGTGTGAAAAGTTTGTGTCTTTTTTGTAGTTTTGCAGTGTGTGTAACTCATTTATGACCTTCCGCTCCAATCCAAGTGATGGGGCTTATTTACTAAGGGTCACGCTGCTCACTTTCGGCAGACTTTGCACGGCTTCGGTAGGTATTTAACAGGGGGTTTGCGCTGGGATTGTGTTGCACATGATCAGTTTTGGCGACAGAAATGGGGGGGGGGGGGGGGAGATGAGCCATCGGATGATCCGACTGATTTGGACGGAGCGCGGGATTTAACTTTCAAAGTGTGCAGCATCCAGCACCGGGAAGAAGGAGTTGAACTCCGGCGGGGAAGCGGACGGTGAACTTCAGCGGAGGGGTAAGTAAATGTGCCCCAATGTCTGTAATAACCTCAACAGTTTTCATTTGTCTAGGAAAAGGGAATTCAACTTATTTTGAGATCAACATTCCCAAACGTTTATTATTTGCACCTTTGAAAAATCACTATTTTTTTTGCCCTAAACCAATTCTATCCCAGTCACATAGAACAAGTCAGCAATCAGAAATGATAGGGAAGGAGAAGATTTAGGAGGTATGGGGTAGCAGAGACAAACACTGCTACTAAACTCAATTTTATTCTGCATGCCCAAGGCCTAACATAGGATCAGCACTTAAAGGGGTTCTCAGGAGGTGGAAAAACATGGCTGCGGTCTTCCAAAAACAGCACCACACCCGACTATAGTTACTGCCAGTACTGCAGCTCAGCTGTATAGAAATGAATGGAGCTTAGTTGCAATACCACACACTACCTATGGTCAGGTGTGGCGCTGTTTTTGGAAGACTGCAGCCATGTTTTTCCACCTCCAGAGAACCCCTTTAAAGGACATAGTTACAGACGGACCCCTCTGCCCCCTGTGACCTCTCTGGATGCTTTATTATACTCCCAGGCTGCAATAATCAGCTGTAAGGTGTCTGTAATGAAGTTATATTGATAATCCTTGGTCCCATTACAGCAAAAAAAAATTTAAACTCCTATTGTCACTGGGGCAAAAAAAAAAAGTGTCTAGAACTACAATTATAAAATATACAGTTTCGACTTACATACAAATTCAACTTAAGAACAAAGCTATGGACCCTATATATTGTATGTAACCCGGGGACTGCCTGTACACCATTTTCTTTGTAAATTGGCTCCACCGAATATCTTTTCATCCTTCCATCCATTAAGTGTTTTATCGCTATATCAAAAGAGATCTTATAAGTTTTTACTGTGCAAAAAGAGGTTTTTTTTTTAATAAATTTTTGCAATGTATTCGGAAGGAACACATTGGCAAGATGGAAGAGAAATATTAAACCCTTCAGGTAGACTGCAAGCCGTGTGCAAGCATGAAGGAGCTCAAAGTGACAGCAAACGCATTAGACGCTTGGTGGCAGCTGCTTTTAGAAGTGAATAGCCGTTTTAGTGAATAGCAGAGCACTGGCGCCTCCTGTGGGCAGGAAGAATAATACACCGGGTACAAGAAATCTTTCATTAGTCTGTTTAAAAAGCTGGTGTTTTGGGTTGTAACCATCTTATTATAATACAATAAAAGGAGTAAATTTACTACAATGACTTATTTCGGTCCTCCGGGTTCCGCCGACCTCTTTTGGTCTATATAGGCTAGTTATGTCCGGTAGGGCACACCTGCCGTGGCCTATTTTAGGCTATACTTGATGCATACTGTTGACTTCAACACTGGGCCTCTGTATATCAACAGGAGATGCTTTTCTGTATCATAGGTTAGGACCGAGATATTAGCTCTGTCTAATTTTTACCCAATTAAAAACAAAATTTAAAAAAAAAAAAAAAAATTCTGATCTGTTCAACCGTTTAAAGAAAATCTACCACCAGGATCAAGGACTGTAAACCAAGCGCACTTACATGCTGGTGTGTGCCCCCCCCCCCCTCGTGCAGGACCTGCTCTTTTTAGCTTTTTTTTTTTTTTTAAGGCTTTCAAACTTATGCAAATGAGCATGAGGGGCCCTGGGCTCTAGCTGTTAATGGAGCCCAGAGCCCCTGAGGCTCATTTGCATAATTACAAAGTTTTTTTTTTCCTTAAAACAAGGTCATAAAAACCTAAAATAGAGCGGATCGTGCCAGAGGGGGCACACACAAGCACGCAAGTGTGCTTGGTTTACAATTCTTCATCCTGGTGGTAGATTTCTTTTAAAGGTTTTGTGCAAAATTAGGTAAAAAGTTTAGAGTCTTTTTGTAGCTTTGCTGTACGTGCAACTCATTTATGACCTCCTGCTCCGGTCCAAGTAATGTCTGTAATAACCTTTGTCTAGGAAATAAGGGATGAGACTTCTTTTAAATTCAACTTTCCCAAACCTTTTTTTTACTTGCACCTTTGAAAATCGCAATTTATTTGCCCTAAACCATTTCTATCCCAGTGTGAATGTAGCCTAATTTATTCTAGTGTGTGGCCCTCATTCCCTATGCTTTCAGTTGGGTCTAGAAGTAGTAGGGCGCCCGTTATTGCGCTGGTACGTGATCGGCACGTGAAACTCAACGAGTGTCCTGGGGTCCGTTTACTCAAGAAAATGCATAATTCCCTCAATGGTGGCTCAGTGGTTAACATTACAGCCCTGCAGCGCTGGGGACCTGGGTTCAAGTCCCTGGGTCAACATCTGTAACAAGTTTGTATGTTCTCTCCATGTTTGCGTGGGTTTCCTCCAGGTCCTCCGGTTTCCTCCCGCACTCCAAAACATACTGGTAGGGTGATTAGATTTTGAGCCCCATTGGGGACAGGGACTGATTTGGCAAACTCTGTGCAGCGCTGCGGTATTTGTGTGCGCTATATAAATAAAGGAATTATTATTATTATTTGTTACAAATCAGAGCATTTTTGTCTAGGCGGACGACTCATAATAGTTACCCCCAAATTTGCTATAAACAAAAAAATTTTTCTAAGTTTTTTTTTTTTAAAAACCACTTTTTTTCCACCAAGAACAAAGATGAAACGTTTAGGTCTCCCTTTTCTCGTCTTATGTGCATTCCTCTAATTATCAAGGTGAATCTTTTTTTTTCAGAGACTACACGTGAATACCTGGTAAGCCGGGGGGATTAAGCTTTTTCTTTTTGATGTACAGATGTTCCCAAGTCAGATTTTGCACAGAATTTAGAAAGATCTTATTAACTCCTGGGTTGCCAGTTGCCAATATTTATGGGGGGGGGGGGGGGAACACAAGACTATAATGGAATCATTGGAGTTTAAAAAAAAAAAAAAAAAAAAAAGAAAAAAAGTCAAATCCCTAGGACCATAGAGACAAGCAGCATCAGAAGGAGTGAAGAGGTCTTAATGCCCTATAAGCTCTTTAAGTGACCTACTTAAGGTTAGAGGTTAGTGCAGTTACATTTTCAAAGGTTGGATATTTAGTTGGACTTGTATTTTAAGCATATTTCATGTAGACTTTAAAGGGGGGTTTCTTCAAGCTTTGGAATCTACTAGATGATCAATGTCAATCAGTCTAGCCATTGTGGCCAATTATAGCACTACAATGAGAGAGGCTCATTATATAACCAGAACATTGGGGCACATATACTTAGCCTTTTTGGACGCACTTTTTTCTGACTGTGCCCTATAGTCAATGTTAAAATGGCTTGCACGGGTAGGTAAGTAGCAGGTGCGCTGCAATTGTGTCGCACGCAACCCTCTTTGTGGCGCGGCTGCGCTGGCTTCCATACGGCACAATCTAGGGCGCATGGGGTTTAACTTTCCAATTGTGTCGCAAGCCCTAGCACTTACATGCACCAGGAAGAAGAAGGTGAACTCCTGTGGACCTGAGCGGGGAAGCGACACTTGCAGGATTATCGGGCGCACGATCTTAGTGAATCGCGGCACAATGCATTATACTCGGACAATGCACTTTCTGTGAACTCCAGTGACCGGGTAAGTAAATGTGCCCCATTAAGTTTCATGTTCTGGATAAAGCTCTGGCCCATTCAAGGTAATAACCATATAACAAAAGGAGAACTAACAAAACATAAAAGGTCTAGTTTAAGGAGTATTCCATTCTTGGACCAAAACACTGCAAAGACCAAAATACTGCTTATCCTGTCCGCCAGGTCGTAACTTTTGGAAATTATTGATCCAAGACTTGTACTATGAAAGTTCATTGATATCATGAAAATAAGTCGAGCAGCTCTCCCATCATCTATCAAGCTGGTATCAGGCAGGTAAACTACATCTATTTTTTTTTAGTTTGAAGGACCGGAGTGATGATGTCATCAAGCAAGTCCTTCAGCCACAGACAATGTATATATCTAAGAACCGTGATCCCTTCCCTCCCCTCTCCAAGGTGAATGGTTTCTACTTTCCTCACTTTCGTGCCCAATACAAGGTATTTTCATGGTGATATAGAATATTTAGGTATATTGTAAGGGCAGCCTATTCAAGAACCAGAGGAACACACATCGTCTATACAGATGTTGGGTGACACTTCTCTTGTAATTATGATTAAATAGCTCCAATATAATAATATATTGCCCGAAATTAAAAAAAAAAAAGAATTTGGAACAAGCTAAATCTTGCATCCAACAACCTCAAAGATTGGCACAATCGAATTGCATCTCTGTGCGGTATGTGGAGGAAATGACAAGGAACGTAGGAGACAAAAGGTGTGATTCACGATGGAGCGTTGCGCGCGCACACACACCTCTAGGGTATGAAGGCTTCCGGACCTGGCAGACACGCTCTGATCACATCCATTCATTCCTTCCTCCTTTCACCCCTGAAGAGATAATTTCATGACCTGCATGCAATTTACCAGGAGAGGCCAGAGAGGAGGTTTCTGGGAAAAAAAAACAACCGAATTGTGGTTGCGGTCCGAGTTCAAGGAAAGGTGCGCGGAAGTGTGTGTCGGATCACTACTTGGCAGGTACAGTAAGCGACGGAATTCAATGAAAGGGACATCAATCAAAGTCTTGACACTTGGTAAAGAAATTATACACCATTGTTCTACGAGGGCAAGTCAAAAATGTTAAGAAGGGAAATTCCTGCATATAAAAAAAAAATTATATTTCAGAAAACTTCAAGATGTGGATAAAAATTAAAATCATTGATACGTGGAAAGAGTCAACAACTTGGGTCAATGGTGTTTACAGATATTATTGTGAATTTATCGTCTTCCAATTATCGTTTCAGACAATAAATTGTGGAATTAACATTTTAAAAAGTTGAGTAAGAAGGATTTCCAGACAATAGGCCGATCATGGGGCATGGAGCATCCAGACAATAGGCTGATCACGGGGCATGGAGCATCCAGACAATAGGCTGATCATGGGGCATGGAGCATCCAGACAATAGGCTGATCATGGGGCATGGAGCCTCCAGACAATAGGCTGATCATGGGGCATGGAGCCTCCAGACAATAGGCTGATCATGGGGCTCCCTTTTGCCGAGACATGTTTTACGGCGATACCATATCCACAAGGTGCTCATCAGTGTCAACTACCTACTGGATCTCCCTCTTCCCCATCGAGACGTCCGGGGCCCCGTTCCTCACCAGGGTTGCTGTTCCATTAATCAATTATTTACTGGAATGCTGGAGATACCCCTGTATGAATGGATCAAATGGCTATCTCCAGCATTCCAGTAAATTGATTAATGGAACAGCAATCCTGGTGAGGAATGGGGCCCCGCATGTCTCGATGGGGAAGAGGGAGATCCAGTAGGTAGTTGACACGGATGAGCATCTTGTGGATGCGGAATCCCCTTAAAACATTTCTTGGAAAAAGAAAGCCCCATGATCATCCTATTGTCTGGAAAACCTTCTTACTCAACTTTTTAAAATGTGTTGCATGGAGAACACAAGGAGACCGCTACCACCTTACTGTGATGACTCCATATCCCCAATTTAAAACTTGTATTGGAACCCTCAGCTCCCATGTGCTGTTCATAGAAGTAGATCACAAAAATGGGTCTCTCCCCCCATCTGAATGGGTCTGATTATGTTATCCCTGGGGAATAAGTTGGTCATTAAAAAGATCTTCCCTCAGGAACACCCAAAGTGATCACATTGGGGATCCTTTAGCCATTTCATCCATTCATACAGGGGTAAGGGAACCTGAATGTGGTCACTTTGGGTGTTCCTGAGGGAAGATCTCTTCCATAACCACGTTATTCCCCAGGGATAACATAATCAGACCCCGACCAAACCATTCAGATGGGGAGACAGAACCATTTTTGTGATCTACTTCTATGAATAGCACATGGAAGGTGAGGGCTCCAATAAATTAAATTAGGGATATGGAGTCATCACAGTAAGGTGGTAGTGGTCTCCTTGTGTTCTCAATGCAACACATTTTTAAAAAGTTAAGTAAGAAGGATTTCCAGACAATAGGATGATCATGGGGCATGGAGCATCCAGACAATAGGCTGATCATGGGGCTCACTTTTGCTTAGACATGTTTTAAGGGGATTCCGTATCCACAAGGTGCTCATCAGTGTCAACTACCTACTGGATCTCCCTCTTCCCCATCAAGGCATCCGGGGCCCCGTTCCTCACCAGGTTTGCTGTTCCATTAATCAATTATTACCTGGACTGCTGGAGATACCCCCATATGACTGGATCAAATGGGTAAGGGAACCCCAATGTGGTCACTTTGGGTGTTCCTGAGGGAAGATCTCTTCAATGCCCAAGTTATTCCCCAGGGATAACATAAAAAGTGTGCCAACAATCAGACCCCTACCGAACCATTCAGATGGGGAGACAGAACCATTTTTGTGATCTACTACTATGAACAGCAAATGGGAGGCGAGGGCTCCGATACAAATTTTAAATTAGGGATATGGAGTCATCACAGTAAGGTGGTAGTGGTCTCCTTGTGTTCTCAATGCATGGGCTGGAGTCCATCATGGCACCAACCATCAAGTACCCTCAATACTACACCATCAGTGCTCTTCAAAGGAGGATGGATGGCTAGGTAAGTAATCACCTCAACCTCTACTTCACAGGAATTACAATTTACTTTCTAAGAAATCATGTGGTTTGTTCCGATGGAATTTAGCCGAAACCCGACCTGCACTTTGTTGTCTCGATTAAAGCCTTAGATGCAAGTTGCTTTTTACAAAATACATGTTAGAAGCAACCACAGCCGTGCATGAAAATAAAAGATACAGGCGGTGATCAGAACCGACCAAGAGATAATTAGTCCTCTGGGGGGGGGGGGGGTGTGGAAGTATTTTCTGTATGCACAATATGGCTCTCCATGGCCATAAAATCAAAGAAGGGTCATGCTAAGTTAACAGAAACGGACGAGGTGCTAAGCCACAGTGGTTGCGGCATCGGATTTCACAAATATGGAAATAAAAATATATTCCTGAAGGCCAAAAACATTACATTAGATTACTTAAAGTGATACTAAAAAGAAAAAGGAGGGGGGGGGGGGGGCAAAAAAAAATTAGTGCAATTAAAATACTCAAAAATTCTAGAACGCTTTTTCAGAAGAAAAAAAATATGGAAAACCCCAAAGTGGTCATGGGAGAATTGGAAAATAAAATTTACTTGTTCCTAATTCTGACATCGTAGCCCCGTTCTCTTGGTGTAGACTTGTGGCTACAGCGGAAACACCTGTCATCCCGTGATTGTCCAGATCAAATCAAGTGCCCTACCAGTCACAGGAGAAGGAGGAATTCCATTTTTTGTCTTTAGTTCATAATACAGTAAAACCTCCCCAGTAGACCCCTCAAAGGAAATCTACCACCAGGATGAAGGATTGTAAACCAAGCACACTTACATGCTGGTGTGTGCTCCCTCTGGCAGGATCTGCTCATCTTCTACCTTCTTATTCCCAGAGGAAGCCAAAAAAGGCTGGGTCATCCCCTGCATGTAACAAGGGTGCATTATAGGACAGTCTACCACTGAAAAAATGGTGGTAGATGCCCTTTAACGAAAAATGGATCATGCTAAAGGGGGCACACACCAATATGTCAGAATGCTTGGTTTACAATCCTTCATCCTGGTGGTAGACAGTCCTCGCTCCTACACTTCATCAGCAAACCATCTCTTACATGCACTGCTTTACCAGGGGGAGCGAGCAGGAGACGTACGAGAAATCTGAGACAAAGTCATGTGTCATGTGTGACTTCTAAACAATGGAGCCTACAATTTGCCACTGAGGTACCAACATCATTTCATTTATTATTTTGTTTTTTTTTGCTGGTTCAATCCCAGAAACTGAACAAAAGCAATGGGCATTTTTCAGCAGGCCTCAAATGTTTAGATCGTCGAAAATAAGTCATCAAATATAGTCAAGGCTAACAGTGAATCGGAAAAACAAAAACCCAAGCTGGAGACCAGAAGTGAAACAGGGGGACATTCTGAGGTCCTCGAATTAGGCAAGATACATTAAGGATCCAGAATTTCTTCATCACAAGAGGAGCCTTGCTGGTGACTGTGAATGAGGTCGGCCATTTTGAACTAGGAAATTAAGATGTGAACAGAGTCACCTTGTGAATGTTATCAAGTTTATCATGATTATTGCTAGTGTGCACCAGGTTCTGTTTAATATTCCAATAAGATTTTGGGCTATTTTACCATAAATGTGTGTGTTCAGAGAGGGATACAATGGAGTCTTATAGGATTTTCCAATATATGGAAATAAAAACTTATTATTCAATGAACCTTTACAATTTTGCTGAACTCAATTTTTGCTTTTAGCTCTTCCCAGAGTATACGATGATGAAGTTGTCTATGGACTTGATGACAGGTCTTAAGAAGGATGTCCGCTTATCCATGACATACGGAAACATCGAGGATTATCGTCTCCGCCGGCTTAGAAAATGTATGTATCCAGGAAAGTTCTTACAGATTAATTGAAATTTGTACAAATATTCTCTTCCTGGTTGCTCCATCTTATATTTGACTAATTGGGATGGGCCTCTGGTTTTCTTTGGGTCTTTGAAGCTCTAAGTGATGATCATTGTATGAGAACACTCAGCATATTTACCTAAATCTTTCCTGCCCCTCGAGCGCTTTGCATCTAGATAGGAACCCTTCAAGAGAAAGAGGGTCTTCAAGATACAACCTTCAAGGAGCTGAGCTGTGATATCATGAATCTCGGGCAAACAATTATGAAATTGCCTTCAAACAGTCTATTATAGGAAGACAAAATGTTGAATCAATGTTTGCCTTCCGCATAGAATTAGACTTCTAGGACCGCTCGGTTTGTGACCCTGTAGAAATGCTGGCAGGTCTCCCGAAATCACAAGGCTTACCACCACCTGTAAGTGGAGAATGTGCTACACCTGACCAGGAGTGAACCTCCAGGTGTGTCCGACTACAGGTCCCAATGTCCTGGATCAATCATCGATGGTTCAACACGAGAGGAACTGCTTCAGCTTTTTCCCCCCTGAGACAATGGCATCAAACAAGGACGATAAATTTGGATGAAGAACCTGGATATGAGCCCAAGAAGGTTCTTAACGTGAAATTGTGAGACAAGACGGCTTCCGACGTTTGCAAGAAATTCAATGGACTGTGGCTTATTACCTCTTGGTCTAGGCAAGGAGCATGATCTCAGCCCCTGGCAATGAAAAGTCACAGAGGACCTCCTCTCCATTAACTACCTTGTTGTAAGTTGTTATCTACCAAAATAAAAACAGGTATCTGTCCTCTGGCCATGAAGAGACAGTATTTCCCTGCACTGTGAGGCTCCCAGACACCCAGCATTGTATGTAGCCGAGTAAATTCCCATTAATTTATGTTCTATATATGTGGGCAGCCGCCATCTCTGCCTGCTGGGAGGACAGTGTGATGATCTTACTCTGCTGTACAATGTTTAAGACCAGAATTACACCGTCGTGGATTGCTACCTTCTACATTAAGATGGTGTGACAAGAACCCAAGATAGGAGTTTGAGTCCACCCTGTGAGTGGCTGTTAGGGAAGGTACTATATTACAGTATGCTTGGTTTCCAAAACTAAGAGAAATGGAGGACCAGAAAATGAAGGGTGATAATTTAGTATTGAGCATAGCTGGCTCCCATACAGAGAAGCCAATGAATTTTTGTGGTATAGTGATGAACATAGCTGTCCTCCAAATAGTTTAACCCAATGAGAGTTGGCGCTACAGTGATGAGCATAGCTGCCTTACACTAAGCATAACCAGTGAGCGTTGGCGGCATAGTGGTGAACATAGCCGCCTTCCATATAGTATAACCATTGGGCGTTGTCGGTATAGTGGTGAGCATAGTTGCCTTCCATATAGTATAACCAGTAAGCATTGGTGGTATAGTAGTGAGCATAGCTGCCTCACATACAGTATAACCAATGGGCGTTGTCGGTATAGTGGTGAGCATAGTTGCCTTCCATATAGTATAACCAGTAAGCATTGGTGGTATAGTGGTGAACATAGCTGCCTCACATACAGTATAACCAATGGGCGTTGGCTGTATAGTGGTGAGCATAGTTGCTTTCCATATAGTATAACCAGTAAGCGTTGGCAGTATAGTGGTGAACATAGCCGCCTCAGATATAGTATAAGCAGTAAGCAGTGGCGGTATAGTGGTGAGCATACTTGCCTTCCATATAGTATAAACAGTGAGTGTTGGTGGTATAGTGGTGAGCATAGCCTCCTTCCATATAGTATAACCAGTAAGCGTTGGCGGTATAATGGTGAGCATAGTTGCCTTCCATATAGTATAACCAGTGAGCGTTGGTGGTATAGTGGTGAGCATAGCCCCCTTCCATATAGTATAACAATTGGGCGTTGGCGGTATAGTGGTGAGCATAGTTGCCTTCCATATAGTATAACCAGTGAGCGTTGGTGGTATAGTGGTGAACATAGCTGCCTCACATACAGTATAACCAATGGGTGTTGGCGGTATAGTGGTGAGCATAGCTGCCTTCCATATAGTATAAGCAGTAAGCGTTGTCGGTATAGTGGTGAGCATAGTTGCCTTCCATATTGTATAACCAATGGGCGTTGGCTGTATAGTGGTGAGCATAGTTGCTTTCCATATAGTATAACCAGTAAGCGTTGGCAGTATAGTGGTGAACATAGCCGCCTCAGATATAGTATAAGCAGTAAGCAGTGGCGGTATAGTGGTGAGTATACTTGCCTTCCATATAGTATAACCAGTGAGTGTTGGTGGTATAGTGGTGAGCATAGCCTCCTTCCATATAGTATAACCAGTAAGCGTTGGCGGTATAATGGTGAGCATAGCCGCCTTCCATATAGTATAACCAGTGAGTGTTGGCGGTATAGTGGTGAGCATAGCCGCCTTCCATATAGTATAACCAGTAAGCGTTGGCGGTATAATGGTGAGCATAGCCGCCTTCCATATAGTATAACCAGTGAGTGTTGGCGGTATAGTGGTGAGCATAGCTGCCTCAAATACAGTATAACCATTGAGTGTTGGCCGTATAGTAGTGAGCATACTTGCCTTTTATATAATATAACCAGTAAGCGTTGGCGGTATAGTAGTGAGCATAGCCGCCTTCCATATAGTATAACCAGTGAGTGTTGATGGTAAAGTGGTGAAGACGGCTGATGGCAGCTCATACCTTTTCTTGGTTCTCTCTGTTCCTGTAGCACAGGTTAGCGATGAGACGAATAAGATGAGCCTTGAACCCCACCGCGGCGTGCGTCAGGTCACTCCCCAGGGACGCGGTGTGAGTGGAAGTAAACACATTCTTACTTTGCTTTCCTGCCAGTTGAGTCAAACGCAAGGTATCTGTTGTAATCAGAGAGAAGACAATAAAATAAATGGCTAATCCCAGACAACCCTTTACGAGGAGTCATCTAGGACTACATACCTACAACTGTATCTAGTAAGCCTGGGCAACTCTGCAAACAGGATAGGTGGTCGGCATCGGAGGTCATTTCACAGAGGAGGTCCAAGAGCCTGATCACTACTAAGGCTTCCTGAGGAGGAACGCAAAAGGCATCAAGCAAGACAAACATGATAAAAGGTAAGGGGGAGTGTAATAATATATAGGATGGGGATCAAACACAGAGCAATTTAAGGGGCCTTAAAACGTTAGGTCTGGAAACCCCTTTAAGACAACCAAGGGGTAAACTATCAGCCTCCATAGTCACTAGTTTGATTGAAAGCTGAGCTACTAAGAACTCATGAGCCAAAGAGAAGCTATCAGCATTGAAAAGGTGTATTAGTACCTTTATGGAAAGGGGTCATTTTGGGTAATCGAAGATAAAACGTTATCTGATAAAATACCTCGGCACATTCCAAGTATTTCCGCTATTAAGGACACTCAAAGTGGTCCAGATCAGTATCACAAGTCGGAGACGTTGCGCGACTTCCTTAACTTACAACGACTCTGAACATTCCCCGTCTCTCTACATAAATTTCCTTGCCAAGAGATTGCCCTCTCCACATTTACCCTGGGGTCAGGACCTTTATGATTGTCAAAGGTTGTGTTATTTTCAGTAATTTAGGTGTATGACATTCTAAACCTGACGAAACCTAATGCTTTAACTCCACCATGTAGTGTGTGACGGAGATTACAGGCAATGCTAAGGGCCCGGCAGTCTACTGGCCTCCAATGCCTTGCCTGACCATTAATGCTTCTTACCTTTTATCTGGCTCTTGTTCCTTGGACCATAGTTCCCCTTTATGACTCCTTATTGACCCCCATTCAATTCAGTTTTTCATCACTTGACTCTGTTGACATTTCTCTCTATTCTAACCATACTACCGCTTCTACCACTGACTGTCCTTAAAGAGGACCTGTCACCCAAAATTTCAGCACTAGGAGCTGCTTACTTTAGTAGTGCTAGAGTGATGACGTTACCGGAAACCTGCGGCGGGGTACGGTGTAATCGTCGGACCGTTCACAAAGCTGTCCAACGTATTCGTGAGGGGGCGGGGTTGGGGTGTGGTTAGGGGTGGTGACTGCCGCATGACGCGCGGCAGTCACCACCACCCTATGGAGCGAGCGGGGCGATCCGAGCAAGAAGCAGCGCCTCGGACTGCCCCCTCATGAATACATCGGACAGCTTTGCGAGCGGTTGGAGTACTACATTGTACAGTGTTAGATAGCGTTACTGGAGGTTTCCGGTAACGCTGTCACTTCAACACCGCAGCGTTGGTTCAAGCACT
The DNA here is from genome assembly GCF_040894005.1 of Engystomops pustulosus. Lineage (NCBI taxonomy): Eukaryota > Metazoa > Chordata > Amphibia > Anura > Leptodactylidae > Engystomops > Engystomops pustulosus. The sequence continues at coordinate 16,133,848 of NC_092414.1, forward strand.
AGGAGCTGCTTACTTTAGTAAGCAGCTCCTAGTGCCAAAATTTGCCAAAATTTTGGGTGACAGGTCCTCTTTAAGGCTATCACCTACAGCAAAGACCATACACACATTCAGGGGCTTAAAAGGGACTTTGTCGTAAGTTTCGGGTCCTCACAAAACCAGCATGTCTGTAGGCTATGGCCAATAAGGGTCCAAATCAGGAAACAGTCCAATCTGCTCCAAATTTTTGTGGTTTCTATTGTTTTGGAGAGACTTTGCACCTTGGTTTCACGGCTCTTGTACATGTCCACTCTCCTTACACAAACTACTTATGACAGCTTCATATAACACTGTCGAACCTCTCTTTGTGACGTTCTGCAATGGAGTTCCTCAATCTCTAACCACAATCGTCCTGAGGACGGAGATGTGGCCTCCGAAACATCACAAGAGTATGCCATACTCTTAGGATGGCATACTTTTTACAACATTTTGGAGGCCGAAACCTCACAAGAGGAAGAAGGCGTAGCCTTTAGAACGTCGTAACAGTATGCCATATGTCTCAACGTCTCAACCCGTGTGTCCGAAGCAATGTGGAACGCTGAAGGACTAAAGGAGATGATCCTCCACCTCCTCCATCTGCTGCAACAGGAGGGCGCCATTGCCCTTTGTAGGGACCGGCACTGATTGGCGGTTCCACTGGAAAATGGGGGCGCCGGAGGAGGCTAGTCAGTGGTTTATAGGTTTTATGCAAGCCAATCGTTGAGACCACAACGGGGCCGCCATTCATTGAAAACGCTATGGGAGAATGGGAGTGCTAGAGATGGCTTGTAGGAGTAGTTTATTGCTTTTTAAGACCCCACATGAATGTTAACCTCAGACAACCCATAAAATTTGTTAAAAATGCATACATATTTATACGCACATACGGTCTAGAGACTGGACGAATAATAATAAAAAAAAAAACACACACAATCCAAACTTTGAAAGACTTTTCATTTTATGAGATACATACGTGTGTTCTAGCCATGTAATATTTAAAGGGAACCTACCACCACGAATCTACCTATAAAGGTAGATCGGGTGGTAGGTGGATGTAAGGGACGTGAGGATAGCTCTTTTTAGAGCTAATCCTCACGTCCCCGCTAACTTTTGGGAAACTTTATTGACCTAATATGTAAATTTCGTTATGCGGCTACTGGGGCGTGGAGTAGCCGGGCACGAGGCTACACAGCGTGGCTACTCCACGCCCCAGTAGCCACATTACTCCTCCTACCCTGTTGCGTGCGGCGCGCAGCTACGAGGAGCGTCATGATGGCGCAGAACGCCGGTATGAGCAGTCCCAGCTCCGAGGCCGGAGCTACTGCGCATGCGCAGTAGCCGGCTTGTCGGACGAGGTAGATTCGTGGTGGTAGATTATAGGTAGATTCGTGGTGGTAGGTTCTCTTTAAATGGGAATAAGTTTAAACTATATGAAGTTTTTGGATATTGTTAACACTAGTCTGGATTAGTACTACGAAGACTGGTCAAGAGATGGATGGGATCGACATTGAAGACCCTAAACAACAGCAAAACAACATGCTAGGCGATCAGGGTCATCCAAACTTGATGACAAATTCCCTGTAAGGGATAATATCATAGAGTTGTATGTTGGACAGATGGACATGCACTATGGTTCAGAGTGTAAACATGTTCTTTAGCTCAGTATTATCACTGTCACAGATCAGCCATGTTACCTCCTCCTCGCTGTCCCCCGGTGAGGCCAGTTTTAGCACCGCCTTGCACTGTTTCTGAAAACAGTCAGAAAGAAACTCTGCTATATGCCGCAGACTCGTCATCTCCCTCTCAGACAGAGGGCTCTTCTCACTTATCTTCGACAAAATAAGTTCCAAGAGGATCATCCTATGGGCAAGATCATAGATGGGAAATAGGTTAGTAAGTAAAAAACATAAAACCACATACCAACGTGTTACGTATGTAATTAGAGGGGTTGTCCATGGATTAAAAAAAAAAAATTTTAAACAAAAAGTACATACTCACCTGCATAATACTCACCTCCTCCATCTGCTGCAACAGGAGGGCGTCATTGCCCTTTGTAAGGACCGGCACTGATTGGCGGTTCCACAGGAAAATGGGGGCGCCGGAGGAGGTTAGTCAGTGGTTTATAGGTTTTATGCAAGCCAATCGTTGAAACCGCAACGGGGCAGTCATTCATTGAAAGCGCTATGGTAGAATGGGAGTGCTAGAGATGGCTTGTAGGAGTAGTTTATTGCTTTTTAAAGACCCCCACATGAATTTGTTTACCTCAGATAACCCATAAAATTTGTTAAAAATGCATATATATTTATACGCACATACAGATTCTGTTGCTCCAATGTATCAGAGATCTAGAGACTGGACGAATAATAATAATAAAAAAAAAAAAAAAACACAATGCAAACATATGCATCTCCATAGTTACAGACTACAACCCCTGTCTAGTCTGACCCTACAATAATTTAAGATTCCATTAAAATATGTAGATTTATATAAGTGGAAAGAGACCCCTATATTCATTATTAGAATTACTATAACAAAATCAAAAGTGATTTTATACTATTTTTTCTATTATACAGGCAGTCCCCGACTTACGACGTTCCGAGATACGTACAACCCGTAGATACGAACGGGACCCTCGGCGCCAGGGATCAGGTAACTAAGGATGCGATCTCACGCTTCCTTAGTTACAAGTCAGTGGGCGGCGGCCTTCTAGGCAGTTCACAGGAAGCAGGAAGATCTGAGAGCCGGAGCTTACTGGAGGTGCCGCGGACCAGGTAACTAAGGATGCTATCTCACGCTTCCTTAGTTACAAGTCAGTGGGCGGGGGCTTCTAGGCAGTCCACAGCCGGAGCTTGCAGGTAACTACTTCCCGTACTTACTGCATAGATCGGCAACCCGTATATGATCCCCGGCATCACCGTGGCTTGTTTGTCTGGAGTTACTGTACATCAAAATATACCAGTTCCGACTTACATACAAATTCAACTAAAGTACAAGCCTCTGGTCCCTATCTTGTACGTAACCCGGGGACTGCCTGTAATATCATATTTACAAAAAAAAGTTAAATACGATTTAAAAAACAAAAAACAAAAAAAACACTGGATCCTCCCTTCAGGTCGTAGAAGCTTGCACTCTAAACCCTGACGATTCTTATACAGTAATGGCTCCAACCTGGACCCTGTAATCCTAAACCTTCGCTTGATGCCAGTTTGTGGCCACCAAGTGATGTTATCCGACTAATTTAAAACCATTACAGACATAGAAACATGTACTTAGGGAATGTGTGCCAGCCTGGAAACCACACACACTGCAAATAATGCCAAAAATCTTGCCGAATTCTGGACATTCGGATAACAGACGTCTATGGCATTTCAACTGGATGTGCCGAATGTCGGATTCAGTGGGACTGTAGGGACCCTCAAGATCCCTACAGTTTTTGATAAATAAAGGCCACTGTATTTACATTCAGTGATAGAAGGAATACGTGGGCACAGCCGACCCTTGATGCGAGGCTAAGCAGTACGATGAAGTGGACAGGGGTTATGAAGGTATACAACTCTACCAAAGTGGTGCTCTGTCCGATAAGATACAGCAGTCCAGAAAAATGCAAAAATAGAAGAGCGGATGGCACTCACCATGGGTAGATAAAGTCTTCTTTATTTATTCATAACAGGTAAAATACAGGGAGGCACGCAGTGCCGCTATGCCGACGGGCCGTTTCGCGCCGTTCAGCGCTTTCTCCAGGCAATGACAGCGCATGCGCGCCCCTACCGGAAATAGGGAAAGGAGCGGAAGTACACACGCGTTGTCATAGGAACAGCAACGCAATCTAAATCCCATACACGCTACGCTCGTAATCATTAAGGGAAGAGAAAAACCCCCAAAAGTCTGCTGAATACTAAAGGTAATGGTGGGAAGACCCAGAATAATGGAGTATATATCAGCGGGGTTATGAAGTCCCCGAACGATCGGGCGTAGCGTGCTGGAAAAAATGTGACATTAAAAACGCATAATGCGATGTGAAAAACTTAAAACCACATTAGGAAAGACATACAACCATGTGATGATAGACTAGATCCAGTACATATTATGCGGAAAATATACTACAAACAATTAATTACAAAAAGACCCTCATCTCGTTGCGATCATTAAGGCCCAGGGCACCCATAGCATTAAATTTCATAATAAGCCTACTTTCCCTACGTAATAAATTTTGGGCACGATCACCACCCTCAGGGGTACATTCCACCTTCTCGATGCCCGCAAAACTAAGAACATCAGCATTTCCATGATGCTGTGATCTAACGTGTTCGATAAGGCGTGGGCACCCGACCCCTGTGGTGATCGATCTTTTATGTTCTCTAAACCGGGTGAACAAACTCCTGATCGTCTTTCCAATGTAAAATCTCTGGCATGGACAAAATACAACATAAACGATGAAAGTCGTTCTGCATGTGATAAAGGACCTAACTTCTTGGGTAACCCCTCCAAAGGTGATGTGTTTTGCTTGACTGTTAAAGTCGCAATAGCGACAAGTGCCACACCTAAAGTTCCCTTTTGGAATGCCACTGGAGAGCCAGGTATCGCGGGGGGAGGAATACCTGCTCTGAACCAGCTTATCCCGTAGTGTAACACTCCTCCTGAACGCCACAATGGGTCTTTGTGCAGTAAGTTGGTTCAATTGGAAATCTTGCTTCAGAATATGCCAGTGCCTGTTAATGGCTGTTTTTATGGCTGTGTCACATGGACCATAATCAAAAGTAAACACAAAACGTCTGTCTTTGTCTATGTCCCTATTTTTATGTGGCCCTCCTTTTCTTCTTTTTAACAACTCTTCCCGTGTTACTTTTGATGCCCTTTGCAATGCCCTGTCTACCACTGGTTTAGGGTACCCACGTTCAGACAGTCTAGACTTTAATTGCTCTGCTTGCATATAGAAACCACTATCTTCGCTATTCAGCCTCCTAAGTCGCAGGAACTGGCTGTATGGCAACCCTTCTTTTGTATGCTGTGGGTGATGACTTGTGTAGTGGAGGAGTGAGTTCGTGGCCGTAGGCTTTCTGTAGGCTGTAGTGTGCAGTCGTCCTTCCTTAACAGAGACTTTAACGTCCAAAAACTCCAATTCCATACCTCCAAAAACCGCTGTGAACCTCATGTTCATTTGGTTTTTTTGGTTAAGGTAGGTGACAAAGTCCAAAAAGGACTGCTTGTCGCCCTCCCACACGATAAAAACATCGTCTACATATCTGTAAAACGCCTTCACCTTCGTGGCGTATGGATTGTCCAGAGAAAAAATGTAGCGGCCTTCAAAACAAGCCAAAAATATATTGGCAAGGGTACAAGCCACAGGAGTCCCCATTGCTGTGCCAGTGTTCTGGACAAACCACCTGCCATCGAAGGTGAAGGCGTTATGCGACAGAATCAAGCGTAGTCCCTCGCATACGAAATCAATATACATGTCCTTCTTTCTGGCATTGATAAGAACATCTCGCACACACTCCACCCCAAGTTTTTGAGGGATGCGCGTGTACAGGCTTTCGACGTCTATAGAAGCCAGTTGGTAATTATCCTGCCACTGTACACTTTGAATGACTTCAAGAAAAGCATTAGTATCTTTTAAATAAGATGGAATATCAGGGAGGAGTGGGCGTAATAGCCAATCCAAGAATTGGGACAGGGGCTCAAAAAGTGAGCCGATGCCCGCAACTATTGGACGGCCGGGGGGGTTATTTAGGGTCTTATGAACTTTGGGTATGAAATACCAACAAGGATATTTGGGATGCTCTGGAAATAATTTTTTGGCCGTGGACTCTGACAATACATTGTGAGTGACGCTCCACCTGAGGTAGTCACGCAACCGTGTTTGGAATTTAAAGGTGGGATTATGGTCTAAGGGGGTATAAGTGGATTTATCCCCTAGCTGGCGCATTGCTTCTCTCTCATAGTAGTCCTTAGTCAAGAGGACCACATTTCCCCCCTTGTCCGCCGGCTTCACTAATATGTCAGAGCGGGTCTTAAGCCAATTAAGGGCATCCAGCTCACCCCTAGAAAGGTTTTTAAGGGGTTTAGGATAAACCAAAGATTTGACATCTTTTATAACCGTCTGACAAAAAGTATCAATCAGTGAGTCCGCCGGACAAGGGGGGCAAAAAGTGGACCCAACGCCTCCTCTGAAGGCCATAACTTCCAAGACCGAACCAGTCTCTTCCAAGTGACCTGACATGTCCTCCTCGAGGTTAAGTTCCAGTAATAACTGGATATCTTCGCCTTGCACAGGTAACGCTACATTCGGAGGGAAGAAGCCTAATGGGCCCACAATACTGGGGATCTCTCCTTCACACTGTTTTTGAATAGTGTTGGGTTTATCATGGAAAAATTTATGTAAGCAGAGTTTTCGCACAGCTTTAAACATATCAATTTCGAACCCTACGGGATCGAAGGCAACACCCATGGAGAAATTTAGGCCTTTCGATAGCAAAGACAAACAATCATTAGATAATGCCACATTCGTGAGGTTAATTACATTAGTAGAAATATCACCATGGTCGATTGGACCATCATTCAACATCGTGTCCAAGTTAGTAGGATTAGTGTCCAAGTAAATTGGATGTGATGGGAGGGGGTGGGGAAAGGAGGGCTTGGGGATGTTGAGGGGGCAGGGTGAGCTGTTTGGGGATTCGGAGGGTAAATTTGTACCTCTCAACGCCAAGACACTTGCTTCCTTTTGTAGCCAGCTGGACGTCCCCCTCTTCTTCCTCTGCTTACCTCTCCCTCTCCTGGTCTTTCGTCTAAAGGGATCAGTTGTGATGTAACTACCGGAGCCACCCCTTGTGGTGCTCTAGGTTGATCCCCAATAGAGTCTGAAACCTTGCTGCTTTGGTCATCAGATGCACTTGAGTCGGACTCTGTGGTCCAAAAATCAGTAGATTTTGTTTTGTTCCTCACTCCCTGAGGTCTCCTCCGGTTTGTCCTCTTGATGGTTGTGTTATTCCAATCGAAGATGGATCCCGAATCAAAGTCCACTTTATCTCTAAGGAACTTGTCCCTTTTCTTCTCCTTCACTTCTATTTGGATAAGAGATAGCCGTTTCTCCAATTTTTTGAAAAACATTTGACTTTGATTTTCGGTAAGTCTTGTTCTCAACTCAGTTTTAGCTTTGCAAAGCTCTGTTGTTACTTTGGTATACTCCTCTTCATTTTGTTTGAGGACTAACCTCATGAGGTTTAGAGAGTGTTGAAGATGTAGTTCTTTCCATTCCTGCATAAAAGCCGGTATATCTTTATACTGTGCTGGATTTTTAAAGACACGAAGTCCCCGTGGTACACGGTTGTTGGCATTGTACGACCTTAATGAATGGTTAGTCCAAAAAAGACGAACTTCTTTTTCTGCCAAGGACATAATCTTGTATTCCAGTGTTTTTGTACTCAACATATGGATGGTGTCTCCTAGATTACATAGCTCGAAGAACGCGGATGCGTTATCCCTCCCTGTATATAGAGAATTACCTTCGCCTTCTGCCCCCATTTCTGTGTCCATATTCAAAAAGATGTATTAAGCTGCTTGCTCTCAAATGACGGTGTCTCGTTGGCGTGCTCCACGTGTAAAGACAAACTTCATGTACGAACAGTGATAGAAGGAATACGTGGGCACAGCCGACCCTTGATGCGAGGCTAAGCAGTACGATGAAGTGGACAGGGGTTATGAAGGTATACAACTCTACCAAAGTGGTGCTCTGTCCGATAAGATACAGCAGTCCAGAAAAATGCAAAAATAGAAGAGCGGATGGCACTCACCATGGGTAGATAAAGTCTTCTTTATTTATTCATAACAGGTAAAATACAGGGAGGCACGCAGTGCCGCTATGCCGACGGGCATAGTATATTTTCCGCATAATATGTACTGGATCTAGTCTATCATCACATGGTTGTATGTCTTTCCTAATGTGGTTTTAAGTTTTTCACATCGCATTATGCGTTTTTAATGTCACATTTTTTCCAGCACGCTACGCCCGATCGTTCGGGGACTTCATAACCCCGCTGATATATACTCCATTATTCTGGGTCTTCCCACCATTACCTTTAGTATTCAGCAGACTTTTGGGGGTTTTTCTCTTCCCTTAATGATTACGAGCGTAGCGTGTATGGGATTTAGATTGCGTTGCTGTTCCTATGACAACGCGTGTGTACTTCCGCTCCTTTCCCTATTTCCGGTAGGGGCGCGCATGCGCTGTCATTGCCTGGAGAAAGCGCTGAACGGCGCGAAACGGCCCGTCGGCATAGCGGCACTGCGTGCCTCCCTGTATTTTACCTGTTATGAATAAATAAAGAAGACTTTATCTACCCATGGTGAGTGCCATCCGCTCTTCTATTTTTGCACTGTATTTACATTGATTCACTAATTTTAAAGGGTCTGTCCAGGAGATATCACTGATGGCTTATCTACAGAATGATTGTACAATTTATGCCCAGCACTTAGCATTTGTTTTGCTCGTCATTACTTTTGGGCACAGAAACGGGGGTAGTTGGTTCTGTGCTATCCAAAGTGGTTGTATGCTGTAACTGCTGCCTCTTCTACAATAAATAATAATTCTTTATTTATATAGCGCACACAGATTACGCAGCGCTGCACAGAGCTTGCCAACTCGGTCCCTGTCCCCAATGGGGCTCACAATCTAATCACCTACCAGTATATTTTGGAGTGTGGGAGGAAACTGGAGGACCCGGAGGAAACCCACATAAACACGGAGAGAACATACAAAAACTCTTTGCAGTTGATGATCCTGGGACATGGACCCAGGTCCCCAGTGCTGCAAGGCTGTAATGCTAACCACTGAGCCAACATGCTGCCCCAATCTACTACCAGCTCCATGCTCTGTTTATGGGGGGCTGAATTGTGCTATGCTGGGTATTCCCCAAAACCCCTTATGGGTTAATGGTTTTCCTTGGAATTCACTTTAACGTTGCATGCACCTCGTTTGTCGAAGTTGGACCCCACTTTTTGTACCAAATTCATTGGAAACTGCTTGATGATAATTCCGATTAACATTATTGTACCTATCAGCGTGGCTCTGCGATGCATACATCTGTTTCACAAGTTCCGGGCACTTGAAGAAGCGATCCGTGACAATCAGGTGTCTGTAGGTAGAAGGGTAGAAAGTAAAAATGAAAGAAAAAAAAAAAAAATCAAAATTAAAAAAGGAAACCTACCATGGAGGAATCTACCATCAGAAGTACATCCTCCTGCTGCCTCTGTGCTAATCTGTACTTTAATAATCCTGGAGCCTCCCTTGTTAAAAACTTTATTTTAGTAATATGTAAATTAACTGCAGAGGCTACTGGGGCGTGGAGTAGCCTTAGCTCCCATTGCCCAGCCAGGCTAGGACACGCCCCAAGAGCCTCTGCAATTAATTTACATATTACTAAAATAAAGTTTTTAACAAGTTAGGTTCCAGGATTATTAAATTACAGATTAGGGCAGAGGCGGACGGGAGTATTCTACCATCAAATCTACTTCTGGTGGTAGATTCCTCATGGTAGGTTTTCTTCAAAAACACAATCTACTACATAACCAATTAAGGTCGCCTTATAGGCGTGTTGAGACTTAAAGCCATAGATGCTCCACTAGGGAATTCTGGGTAGTATGCAAATAAGTTTTCCAAGGTGTTAAATGGAACACAAAGGGGGTCATTTACTTATCCGGCCCCGTCGCAATCCAGCGGCGTGTTCTCCGATGAGGATTCGTCCGATGTGTGCCAAAATCCTGGGGCAATTTGGCGCAAATCGGAAAACTCTGAGAAACCCGGTGGAAAATAGCGATTCGGACCCTTAGTAAATGTGCCCCAATGCCTCCTTTTGCTACCTTGTAAGGCAGCCCCCTTAACACCAAGTATGACCTACGAGAAGTCTAAAAACATGATGTGGGATTACATGATGAAAGATACCTTCTGACCCTAGTCAATAGCCCCTCATACAGCCAAACCAGTTCCCTACGCTGTACTGAGGAGACCCAAGCAAGTCGAAACAGTGCTGTCTACAGTTGGGAGTCTGATCCTTCCGGAATAGATTTAATGGTTTGGCTTAATCCCACATTATGTTTTTAGACTTCTTGTAGGTCATACTTGGTGGTGAGGAAACTTCCTTTCAAGGTAGCAAAAGGAGGCATTGTTTTCCATTTAACACCTTGGAAAAAGTATCTGCATACTTCCCAGAATTCCCTAGTGGAGCATCTATGGCTTTAAGTCTCCACACGCCTCTAAGGTGGCCTTAATTGGCATTGTCTCTATAAGGAGAACACCTACTGTCTGACCCTAGTCAAAAGCTTCTCATTCGGCCAAACCAGTTCCCTACACTGTACTGAGGTGACCCAACCAGGTCGAAACAGTGCTGTCTACAGTTAGGTGATACTTGGTGTTAAGGAAACTTCCTTTCAAGGTAGCAAAAGGAGGCATGGTTTCCATTTAACACCTTGGAAAACGTATTTGCATACTTCCCACATTAAATTACCAACAAACTTTACAGATTCCAAAGACTGAAGATAGTAGTTCTAGCATAGGAAGATTTTCTCGAAGAACAAACTCTATGGGAGAAGGAGAAGGTTGAGGACCAGAAATGGTCCAGAATAGGAGATCAAAGTCAAGAGAAACTCAACCAGACCCCTTTACAACTCAAAGTGGTCTTTATAGTAGAACATTTCTTCAAGAGGAAACAGCTCAATGGTGGAACTGCATGGATGAGGGTCTACATCTAAGAGGGAAGCTATCCTTCATCTGGAAAAGCTCAAGATTCTCAAGAAGTAAAGTTAAAATGAAGTTTAGTTCCTTAGTTTCAATAACCCACTGTGCAGGTTCTTGGGAGCACCAAAGATGAGTCTTTGCAAATATAGGTTTTTCATAGTTTGCCCTGAAAGGATCTGTTGGTGGCTATGCGTCACACATGGCCAAGAAAGATTCCCTTAACATGGCACTCACACCAAATATGGATATGAGCGACCTCGACATTTCTGGGAAGAATTTCCCAAATATATGAAAGTCTTCAATTTCGCCCCAACCAAATCCTCTACAATATGAACTAAAACATAGGAATCATCAAACCTCTGCAAGAAATGTGTCATTCATTGTCAACCTATTCTTCTCGGAACATTCCACATGGATTGGGGCGGAGTAAACTAATCATAAATGTTCAACAGTTGCCTTCAGCATCTTAAATAACAATTAAGTGTATCACTGGTTTTTACCAAATCCGCACAAGTTTTGTATTTGCCTCAATCCAAAAACATCACTCATTGAAAACCCTTTACAAAAGGGGGCGACTTAACATTGCCAATGGTTATAGAGCCTGCTTGAGATCGTAAGCTCATAAGCCCGGCTGAACAAACTAGGACGACAAGCGGAGAAAGGCGCCTCTCTACCAGTCACACATTTGTGGGCCTCGTAAAAGTTTTAGAGAGACAAGAGACAAATAAGAACACGCTATCCGCCCTCTCCATCCTGATGAGGACTGACAAGGAACAATGTCATCCTGAACAATAGGAGAAATGCTGGAGATCCCGAGCCTCAGGGCGGGATTCTCCATGATAGAGAAACACATCTAGTAGTCAAAGACATGCGATACATTGCATTCTTCATGTGGAGAAATTTTATTGTCGTTGACGGGAGCCATAGAAGTAGGAACAATAAATTTCTGTACATCAGATGTGATGGACGTTCTAGGAGGGATCTGAGAAGTTCCGGATTTTTATAGATATAGCAGTGGTCTTCTTTGTAAAGTTCAACCCGACTTCAACATTGACTTTAGAACTTCCTACACTGGATCTTCTCAAGATTTGTTCCCTACTGTAAAGACTGGAACGCTCCCGCACGATCAACCACTGACCCATCTTTACACTTGTCAATCTTTACAGTAGACAGAATGTCCGCAATGCCGGATCTCCTCTTGTAAAAGTGGAATCAGTGGCAGAAGTTCCCCTATTTGATAGATTCCTTACGAACTGAGCTGTCCGCCCAGTAGCGTCAGTCAACATCTACATGAGCAGGACATTGATGGTCACACCCTTATTCTCGACCAGCAATCTTTCGAGTAGGCAACTTGCTGGATGCCCACAATGTATGATCTGCTCTTCTAGAACGGAGACCGCTGGCTCAAGTTCTGCCATCTGACAGATACCTTAATGACTGAGCCATCTGCTTTTGGCTCCGTCAACAGAGTAGCGGTATGCTGCAACGCTTTATGTGGGATGTTGGCATGATGACCATAATACAGGAATTCCTCTTGTAGAGGTGAGACCAGTGTCTGAAGTTCTGACCTTGTAGACTTTGTCATCTACTTCAGGCTTCAACCATAATGTAGCAGCTTGTGGACGATGCTTCCACCCGGAGCGGGACATCAGATGGGAATCTTCACCTATCATTTATTAATACGCTATAAATTTTATTTAGTAGCTTATCTCCAGTGATAACAATGTCGAAATCCAACATGTCCGATCCTTCTTTTTATAAATGTTGTCAAATTCATTAGATGGGCAACTGGGTTGGTCAAAAATCATCCTTCATCCAATGTATATAGCTATTTTATTGCCAGGTTCTCAGAATCGGGATCTCTATTCGGTTCAGGATTGTATCTTGGCACAATAAACTGACAGGGTATATCGACAAGTGGTTTTCTGGTTTTGGGTCCCTTTTTTGATGCTTCAGGATAGATCAGTATAAGACTAATAGGGTGTAATAACCCGAAGCCATTGTTCCAAGCGGATTTCATAGACCAGGACCTACACGACGGAGCCAGAAGAAATAGGTCCCATATAATACACAGCCCCAAGCAGAACTTCAGCAGTGGAATTCTGACCCGGCTTCTTCTCCTGTTTAGGTTCTGGTATGGAATAGCTGATCAGTTCAGGGTTAGGTTGTCAGGTGCCCACTGATTGAGACTGCTGACTTAAGAGATTAGTGGGGTCTGATTGGATAAGTCAATCGGTATTAAAAAGGGGTCAAGGGCACCAGAACCCCCAACGTTAAACTTTCCCTCACTGCTCTTTTAGACCATGTTACTGGAAGCTTGTTTTAATCATTATGGAACGGAACAAGCTGATGAATTACCAAAAAATTGTAAATTCGTTTTCAGACAAAACATTTGATTTTGTGGCTGAATAAGTAAGGAGAATATAAAAGCCATTTGTGGTGAAGTTTCATTGTACATCATACAAGTGGGCCGGAGATCTGGAGATAAGCTGCGCTCCGCTGTGATTTACTGCCCTCAGATTAATATTCCTTCATAGATAAATGATAGGTTCGGACCATTGTGAGGTTTCTTGGAGGCTTTGAACTAAGTTTCAGCTATAAACGGCTCTAATGGAGAAGTATCATTAACATACAGACTGCTCCATTATGGAAATCGCCTCAAAAACACCAGTGTAAATCTTCGACAGTCGTGTAGACTGTCGGCCTTAACTCTTTATTGTTTGGCTGGTAACATTCACAACCAATTGTAACTTTAGGCACAAGTTTTGATGACCCCCCAACCCCACAGTTGTTATGGCCGTAGACATGAAAGCCACGCAACTCTACTGATTTCAGAGGAACATCAACCTAAAACGGAGGCCACTCACCTTCGATTAAAGTTGCCTAAACAGTTATTTTATAGACCTCTATTCCTTCCCACCCAAGGCATGCCGAAACACAAGAGGATTCCCATTCTGTTCATCGTCATTGTTAAAGGGTTTTATCTTAAACATCCTCTTAGTAAGAGATGTGTGTTCTTGTAGGATCCAACCACTAGGACCTCCAGTGATAAGCAGAACACAGGAATCTCCCTAAACTTCACTATATGGACTAGGACTTCTGGGATGAGTCAATCCTGTTTGTTGTCCCATAGAGATTTAGGAAGGACAGGATCAGCTTGTAAGTCCTAAGCTATTCTAAAGGTCCAATAAAAGTCAAGAAAAGGGCCGGTGTTTAGGGCTCATCTTGGGGTGGCTTGCAGTCCACATTTCGTAAAGTGCTCGAACAGTCTGGCCCTCAGCAATCATTTATTCCCTATACTGTGGATAGAGCATATAGGTCTTTAGCGGGTACACCCCTTAAATGGCCACCTCAACGTGGTTCAAAATGGCTAACATTAGTATAGATTTTGACAAAGTTTGCTACAATATTTTGGAGAGAAATGACGGTGGCCAACTGACAACTATCATTTAAAAACTACCAAAATATATGTGGCCCTACAACTCTAGGGAGAGTTTCTTACCTGGACCATTTACAGCACGTAGCCCCCTGGGTCTCCAAAAAATTACTTAAAGAGCCTCCCCGGCTATGTCTGGGGACTATACTATCCAGATTGTCCCCAATCCCTCGTTCTTAAATAGCTTTCCCATATGCCATTGGACTTCTACGTCTGGTGCCTACTGTTCAACTCCTATCTCTTGGCTCGGCACCAACTAAACTGCCCTCTTGCAGCCCTTGCCTTTGTTTTTTGACTATGCCTTTACTGCATATTTGCAATAAGCATTTGGTGAATGTCCTCATTACGATGGGCACAGCTCAAATCATAATTATAGGGTCCATGAAGGTCCACTAAGTATTGCGAGGATATGACCAGGACTCCCTGCATCAATGCGGAACTTACCCATGAGTTTATCCAGAATTAAAAATATTAGAGGAAATATGTAATACAATTTAGCAAGACTAGACAAGTGGACAGTGGATAACGTCAGTAGTAGTGGGGAAAAAAAACCTTACAGTGACATTTTTGGAGTTATTTCATGAGAGAAAGCAAAGCATCATAGAAAGTGAGGGGAGCTTATAATTGACTCAGCTTTAGGGCAAAGACAGGAAGAGGTTAGTCTCTGCCCACTTCACTGCAGCTGAGGGGAATTTCTGACAAGAAGCTTCAGAAGAGAAAATGCCATAACTCTGCAATGAAAAGGGAAACCACACCATACATGGGCATCATTCTATTTGTCGTGAAAGTGTAATTTAGTAAAAATCATTACGTAATCAGAGTAACACTTTAAACAATGTATATCAAGAACTCCTGCCGTAGTGTCCATTAAAATCCTGCATTGTAATGACATTGAGATGACTTTGCCAGTGATGTCCCCATCTATATGGCAAAGCTGAATAGTAAGAAGAGGCAAATAAAACAAAATGGCAATTATATATACAAAAAAAAATATTGTGACCGAGTCTAAATAATAAGTAATTTCCTGATGACATGTATCCATTAAAAAGAAACTACTTTAAACCAAAGAGAGACAAGAAGAAAGAGTAAGAGGGCTCATTGTCTCAGTTACGGCCGGACATGTAAGCCCTTGATTCTAGGCATGTGTCCAGTTTGTCACAATAAAACCATTGTAGAAGCTTTAACTTAAAAAAGATGTCTTAGAGGAGTTAGTGGGATCTCCATCTGCGTGCGACAAGACTCGCCAAGTCAACAGAAGTGACCAATGTGTCTTGGCTTTGCAGAGACGTTGGAGAAACTTGGACAGGGAGCATTGGCTGTGATCATGACGGTCACGAAACAAGGTCTCTCCCTCTTTTTTTTTCTTTCTTTTTGTGTTTGAAGTGGGAGGATTTTCCCTTCTGCAAGCCATTCATTTAGTGAATCGCTTCGCTCGTATATGATTAATCCGCCCCCCCCCTCTTTCCACAACAACCCTCTTTTATCTCGGTACAGGCACTTCACAAGATTGGCTCAGGAGGTCTCCATCCAAAAATAAAAAAAAGAGGCTTTAAGCCACATTCTTGTAAGACAAATGACCTCCTGAGAAAAACAAAGTGCTAGTAACAGGGAAGAATGGCGGTAATTACGCTTTAATCTCATGGCACATCTGTTCTATCAAAAATAACCCCCGCCAACTCTGGGAAGACCTCTACCGGGTTGTCTACAACCTCCTTGACCCTTTCTCTTTTGGAAAAAACACAATAACATGATTTCAGAGGATCAATACACAACTTCTTGTCAACAACTCTATATCGCAATTTAAGAGATGAAGACCCTCCCACTTGTTGGGGCCCATTTGCCTCCTTGTGCGAGACTCAATCAATTTCTTAATGAAGAATTGGTGGTTGATAGACTGACGGCCACTAGGGACTGAAATTCCTCCAAAGCTGAATTATGTAGTATAGGATTACGGAGAATTACCGTCCTTTGCTCCAATGAGTAGTACGGGACCAAGACAACATTCACACGATGTATGGCCGCCGTACCGTAGTACAGGAGAGGAGCAGAGGATGAGGGCAGCTCACCTCCGCCCCGCTCCCGGAATGGTTGTATCCAGAGGTCGCACTAACATTTTTCCAGAAGGGTAATAATACTCCTCTCAACATTTTTGAGGAGTAATCTCAGCCGAGGAGGAGTATGAAATTTTCAGTAATACAAATATATAACTCCTAGTCATATATAGTGTTAATAAACTTTTGTTCCATATGAATGTTTGTTCTTTGTAATGTAATATAGTTGTATATGTCCCCTATGATTTGTAAAGCGCTACGGAATATGAAGCGCTATAGAAATAAAGATTATTATTATTATTATAGATGTCTATTTATAGAAGAAAATTTGTTACAGCCCCTGTTTTTGTAGCTTCTTGGGACAATTATAGTACTATTTGGGGCCGACCCCAGACCCCCAACCACCCACAGAGTTGCCCAAGGCTGAAGCTGCGCCCCAGACCCCACCCACAGAGAGGGCCAGAGCTGACGCCCGCCCAAGACCCCTCCACCCATAAAGTGGGCCAGAGCTGACGCTGGCCCCAGACCCCCACCACCACCCACAGAGCGGGCCAGGGTTGACGTTGAGCCCCAGACCCCTACCATCACCCACAGAGCGGGCCAGAGCTGATGCCAGCCCAAGAACCCTCCACCCACAGAGCGGGCCAGGGCACACTCTGGCCCCAGATCCCCCCACCACCCAAAGAGCGGCCCTGCGCTGACACTGAGCCCCAGACCCCACCCACAGAGAGGGCCAGAGCCGACGCCGGCCCAAGACCCCACCACCCACAAAGTGGGCCAGGGCTGACGCTGAGCCCCAGACCCCACCCACAGAGCGGGCCAGAGCTGACGCTGGCCGCAGACACTCCACCCCCAGGACCCCCTCCCCCATAGACCTGGCTGATGCCTGACACCGCTAAACTTATTAAATTTTTTTTTTGGGGGGGGGGGGGGTTGGGGACATATCGCTTTTTTTAAACTGTTTAATTTTTACTTTTAATGTCATTTTTTTGGTTTTTTTTAATTACATTTTTTTTTTTTTTTTACAAGGTCGCATGTGTTCCCTGCTAAACTTATATATAGATCACAGATAACAGTGACCTAATGGTAACAGTCTATTGGATCACTGTTATCAGTGATCTGTATACAGAGTTATGCAGGGAGGATGCATATAGCACCTTCCCTGCAGCCTCTCACTGTATACAGGGGCTGCTCTGGCTACAAGATTGGGCTGTCACATAGACAGCCCAATCTTGTTCATAGCTCTGTGTGCACAATCGCACACGGCCATGGGGGGGATGGGCGGAGCTACTCACTGCTTCAGCCCGCGGCCGATGTAGAACGTCATGTGACCTGTGCTCCGGTCACATGACTTTACATCGGAGCCGCAAGATAGCTGGGCAGGAGAGGAGGGACTGCACTATATTGTGGGTGTTGCCGAGTGTTGCGGCGTGAGCTGCGATCCTGGGCAGCAAGCGCCGGCAGCCAAGCACCCAGCCGGCAGATAACCACCAAGCGTATTTATACGCTTGGCGGTTTTTTGGAAGGGTAAATCAGCCTCTACAAGCGTCATAGACGCTTGTAGAGGTGTTATCGCGATCTCTGGTTGTATCCAACTGCAAGTTTCTGGAGGCCATCAGTCCTGGTACAGTGGCCTCCTATGACATGAGAACAGCAAAGGAAGGGTCTTCACATCTTAACATAAGTAATGCCAGTAGGTCGCGGAGATCTTGTTGGCTGAAGTAGGTCAAGTGTTTACGCCTCAACCCCATTCAGAATTTGCAGCCGAAAACCAGAGATATCTCAGGGACGCAAGTACCGGAAGCTGGAGCAGGATAAATACTCCCCGATCCCCTTGCCCCCCCCCCTCCCCAATATGGGGAGACCAGGACTATAAAATATACACTGTATTTGGAAGGTCTGCTACAGATTTTCCATTGGTCCCCGCAGTTTTAAGTTACACCTTGGACCACCAAAGATCATGCAAAGACCCTTTCAGCTTGTCATCTACACAAAAAAAATTAAAAAAAATACAAAAAAATAATGATTATAAATAATATTAATAATGATCAAACCCATACATACAGCCACTCTGCATCTGGCCTCTTGCTATAGGCGGTTATTACGCCAAGTGCAAGGTGAAGGTTGGTGGGATCTAACAAGGTGGCCGTTTTGTCCTCATCCATACACGTGTAGAACACCATGGCGCCATAAGCGGAGACCTTGTCATCTTCATGGGTCAGGCAATTCCTAAGATGTAAAAAAAAAAATAAAAATGAATAAAATTCTTTGGATCTATTCCATTAGTAAGCCAAAATTTACCATTTTCGCTCAACAGGAAGTGGTGACACTTCCCATTATCACTGTAGCCAATCACTGACCTGGGTGGTCACAGGCTATTGGCGGCAAGGGCTACCTCTCTTTTAGACTAGAAACGTGGAGCCCCGAGTTGGGGGGGGGGGGGGGACCGGGTGAGTATTTCTAACGTTCTAACATTACAACAGCTTAGGCCTTTTACTCCCAATACCCATAGATTTCTATTTTTTATTTTTCATTGTATTGGGTGGAGTAGAGGATTTGCTGATTTTAGATTTTCTCTAGTTTTTTTTTTGGTTTTTTTAAGATCAGAGACCAGTAACTTGTAGACCATCCACCCATGCATGATAGAACACTCAGAAGTTGCGAGTCATTTGTTCTGGGTTTACCTCCGAACAAGAGAGTAAATAAATCTTATCGGCGGAGGACTCTTGGATTACAAGTTGCCTCCGCCACAAAATTGCTAATTATAAAGAGAGGGATTTAGTGCAGAAGATGGAAAAGCGGCTGGTCCGTACTTACAGGAAGAGATGTGGAAAAGCCTCCTTCCAGATGCTATTTTGGGAAGCCCGATTCCCTCCTGCTACATTGCCAAGGAACTGCAGGCCACAACGGAAGGCTGAAAGACCCAAAACGAGAGAAATTATCTCATTAGGGATCATGTATACATGGAAGAAGAGAGATAATCTGCTGTAATCTGCCATCCGATAGGTTTATAATGTGCCGAAAAACCACAATTTTGTTGCGTCGGGTCACGGGACCACCGGTGATTGAGGTGAAAAAACCAAATGAGAAACATTTTAGGCATAAACATTTTATGACCCGGACATATTGCCAGATTGGCGGCCAAAACAGCCCAAGCAACCAGCCATGGCTAATTGTTAGGGGAGTTCATTTGTCAGATTGGCTGTTCAACCACCAATCCTGAAATACGTCCAGGTCAGACGGCTGAACCCGAACTTGAATATTGGGTCCAGCCATCTCTATCCACAATATCTCCGGCATTGATGTTAGATTACGAACAAGCCAAGGGTTTTCGAAGGATCTCGGCACTGGATAAACATCTCTATTACTCCATGTGCTGTCCATGGGAGACATCATAGCAGGTAGTCTCCCACCCACCAGATCAAGTGAATTAGAGTTTAACCATTTGATATCTGGGTACCGTTTCCCCTTATAGAGAGTTCCACCTCACACAGAGGAAGTCTTATAGTCCAGGCAAAGTACATTCATTCAATTAATTTAGCCCAATCAGAGCAGCATTATTCAGTTTTTCAGTTTAAGCCCCACCCCCGAGGAAGCTAATGGCAGAACACCACCAATAAGCCGACACCAGAGCTATGAGTTGAACTCTCCAGTTCCTGGAAGCTGCTCAACTTTCCTTACAGTGAGAGGGGGCAAACAAAATAAGTGACATGGAGAAATAAGTAAAGGGCGGAAACACAAGCCTGGAACTTAGGGAACAAAAGGGGGCAACAGAAAGAAATGGGGAAGTAACAGAGTTAGGTATAAAGAGGGGGCAGAGAGAACAAAGGGAGAGCTATAGAAAGAATTGGGGGAGAAACAGAAGGGTGTAGAAAGAACGGGGCAACATATATGGATGGGGTCATAAAGAACAAAGTGGGGGGGGGGTACGGAGATAGGAGCATAGAGATTAAAGGTGTAAACTAGATGGAAGGGGGCAACAAACAGGTAAATCACCAAGCCCTAGTGGCAAGTATGTGTAATCAATACTCCATACATTTTGGGGGGCTTCTCGATCAGCTACTTTAAAGGAAACCTACCACTTGTAGTGGCAGGTTTCTGATGGCAATACCGAGCACCAGCTCAGGGTGAGCTGGTGCCGGAGCTTATTTTAGTTAGTGTTTTAAACCGCGGTATCGCGGTTTAAAACACTTTTTAAACTTTATAGCCGGCGCATGGAGGTACGCGCTCGGCGCTTACCATGCGCGCGGCTCTCATTCACTTCCTATGTATCCACGCGCACGGTAAGCGCCGAGCGCGTACCTGCCTGCGCCGGCTATAAAGTTTAAAAAGTGTTTTAAACCGCGATACCGCGGTTTAAAACACTAACTAAAATAAGCTCCGGCACCAGCTCACCCTGAGCTGGTGCTCGGTATTGCCATCGGAAACCTGCCACTACAAGTGGTAGGTTTCCTTTAAAGGGAACCCGTCACCAGGGACCTCATTTTCACTAAACACAGGTTACAGAAGCCCATTACACCTGCAGTGCAAATATGTCTTTCTGCTTTACCTAAGCAGAACTTACATGGCATCCTGACAAAATCCTCTGATTAGTCCTAGGGGTTGGGCTTTGGTTTGGATGCATTTCAAAAAACAACATGTGACTTGTCTGTGTTGCAGACTCCTCAGCTCTTGGCCCCCACCTTTGTGCTCCTTTACAGCTCCTCCCTCTGATGTCAGCTCACCAAGCGTGAGCTCTGTGCAGGAGAAGGAGGGAGGAGCTGTACAGGAGCACAAAGGTGGGGGCTGAGAGCTGAGCAGCCTGCAGCACAGACAAGTCACATGTTTTTTTAAATGCATTCAAACCAAAGCGCAACCTCTGGGACTACACAGAGGATTCTGTCAATGTGCAAGGTAAGTTATAACACACAATTATATTGTATTGCAAATGCTTAGAAAAGGCAGAAATAAATATGTGCCCTTCTGTTTTTGTTGTGAAGGGTATGATTACAAATTGTCCTCCTTCTGGTACCCCAAATCAACTGTAATTTATGCCATAACTGGACACTAATTGTTTAATATCCCTACAGCACCCCCGGAGGAAAAATAAAGTATTGCATAGTAATTTTTTTCACATCAATAGGTCTTCTCGGTAATAAAACTCCAGAGCGAGAGAGACTCTCTACATAACTGCTGGACCCGGTGAGGTCCTACCTCCTCCCGAATAAACTCAGAATTGGGTAAATATAGGCTTTATAAAAACAAGACTACTTTAAATATACAAATGGGTAGTAAATGGATATATTTTTTTTTCTACCCAAATGAAAACACGGCCTATCTGCAGATCAGTTCCAGGCTCGAAACACGCCATTTAATCTTTTTGTGGAAAAGGGCAATTTTATTTTAATTTTAAAATTGAGAAAAAAAAATTATATAAAAAAAAAAAAAAGAAAGCCACCAAGTCCGCAGTAAAAAGGGGCTAATTTTATCCTGCTGGTAAACCACAACAGAATTTATACATGGAAACAAGCCTTGTACTGACACAGACTATATACTTAATGGTCAATAATCCCATTAAAAACAACACGGGAACAGAAACATTACTACTGCAAAATAAGAGCAATATAACCTTCGCTGAGATGCTTTAAGGGGGCTTCCACCTCATTTATAGCCATAAGAAATCCATAGGATAGGTCATCAGTAGTAGATTCAAGGGGGTCTTGAAGAGATTAGCTGATTAGACACAGAGTACAAATTTGGAGATAGAGCGCCACTCTCTGTGTAGTGGCCAGGACACGTAACTGCAGCTTAGATGCCATGGAAGTGAATAGGAGCGAAGCTGCAGTAACCAATCTCATCCACTATAAACCTGAAAGGAGCTTTCTACTAAAGTAGCATTTCCCCAACCTTCGTCTCATAGAATCTGTGTAAGCAGCCGCAGGACTATGAAATATTAAATTTATAATTCAGGATTGTAGCATTTAAAGGCGTGTCCTCACACTGCTGTGCACTGTGCAAAAAACTCCATAGCTCCTCCCTCAAGGCTGTTCTACCCAACCAGGACACTGCTACAATTTTTTCATAATTTAATATGAAATGTTCATTTATAATTTAGGATTGTAGCATTTGAAGATATGTCCTCACACTGCTGTGTTCTGTGCAAAGAACTCCACAGCTCCTCCTTCATGGTTGTTCTATCCAACCAGGACACTGCTACACTTTTTTTTTTTAGTCCAAGCAGAGGGGAGGAGTTATAAAATCAAGAACACAGCAGTGTGAGGACACCTCCAAATTACTCGAAAAGCATAAATTTCTGCAAATGTTGCTACAAACATATACAAAAGGAATGATCACACAGTAACCAATAGCGTTTAAAGGAAATCTACCACCAGGATGAAGGATTGTAAACCAAGCACACTGACATACTGGTGTGTGCCCCCTCTGGCAGGATCTGCTCTTCTTTAAGCTTACTATGCCCTGGTCTTTCAGAAAAAAGGTATAAAAAATTATGCAAATGAATCCGAGGGGCTCCAGGCTCCATTAATACCTATGGAGCCCAGAGCCCCTCAGACTTATTTGCACAATTTTAAAAGGCTTTTTTTTTTGTAAAAACCAGAGGCATAAGAATCTAAAAGAAGATCAGATCCTGCCAGAGGGGGCACACACCAGTCTGTCAGTGTACTTGGTTTACAATCCTTCATCCTGGTGGTAGATGTCCTTTAAGGATTTGCAATGCCAAATCAGAGGACTGATTTTGTATATGCATGAATATTAATGAAGACATAATTAAAAGGTAAAAAAAAAAAAAATGGTGTTCAAAATTTACAAAAAATATAAATAAAATAAAAATACAAATAATAATCAAAATAAAATGCTAAAATAAATATATTAAAGGGTTTGTCTGACTTTTTTTTAACAGATCGGATGGGGGGGGGGGTGCTTTTAAAAATAAATAAAATAAACCTTTACTCATCTCCTTCGGCACTCCCAGTGTCCTGCGCTGCGGTCCGTTAGAGCCGACCCTTGTTTGTTTACAGGGGATTGGCAGCTCTGTTCCGCCAACTTCCAGGTACCTGTCCCCACCTGGTGCTGGGACAGGAGACGGGTGGGTCTGGCAGGCACCCGGAAGTTGAGACGGAGAGGAGCCGCCGTACCCCTGTAAACAAAAAAGGGCAAGGCTCCGATGGACTGCGGCACAGGACGTCGGCAGAGTAAAGTTTTTTTTTGTTTTTTTTTAAAGACCTCCCCATCTCACCTGCTCGGACAACCCCTTTAATAGGAGTAATAATAAAAAAACTAAATAAAATTAATATAATATAATTACTGTAATATGAAATAAAATTAGAATATAAAAAATTATCAATTTTTGTATTTATTTTATTTTTATATTTTATTTTTATTTAAAAAGGACCAAAAAAATGGTTGTTTTACCTAAATTATGCCCCGATTAATAATCTAAGAAGAAGACTATATCCTACATAAAACCACTAAGCGATCTCATCCTCATTACAGAGTGAAGACTTCACTTCATCAGGATTCTGGGGCATAAAGTGAAAACATCTGCAGGAATAATTGTGATGATTTACCAGTAACTAATGATGTGACATAATATTCTACTGTAGTAGCATTAAGCAAAATTCACTAGGAAACCAAGAAAACCAAAAAGAGGATATGTCAGACGAGAGGCCACCCAGCGTGAAGGTAGATGATGATGTACTGCCGACCCGCAGCATGGAACTCTGGGGGAGTAACAGGGGATCCAACCCGTAATTTATACAAGACCCACCCACACGGCCACTTATAAGAAGCCGCTACGGTGTCCATCATGGCTCATATAAAGGGAAAATTACAGCCAGAGCTCGGGGCCGGCCACAATCTCTTACCACATATAAATAGAGAGCATAGATTTCCATACCTTGATGGCACTTTAAGAGATTTAGGAGCACAGTGTGGTTTCCACCCACGTCCATTACGTGTTACTGAACTACATGGAGCGCGGTCTGGACACTTCTAGGAAAAACGTAGAACATCGGAGGATGGAAAAAAAAAAAAAAATGTAGCAGATGTGTAAAAGTCTTGAGCGGTTTCCATTAGGGGATCATTTATGACTTTTAGGATAACCTTTACGTGAGGAATCAAATCTGGACGGGCTAAATAAATCCTGAGTAGGCCAGGTCATCTCTATCAGATCGATAGGGGCGATTAGTCGTAGACACCCGCTGATTGTATATAAATAATCTCTCTCAATACATAAATTCTCTGTCTCCTCCTTAAGCGCCCATAGGGTCAGGTTGCAGGCCCCCCCAAGTGATCAGCTGCCCAATCATAAAGGGTTATTCTTAATCGTTCAAGGGATTGGGAGCGAGACGCAGGCACACCCGCAAGCCTCCATGCGCCCCCACCCCGTGCAGTCTGCAGTTTGACTTACCTCTGCGTGCTTCAGCGGCATCTTCCGCGGCTCAGTACGCGAACGCCGGTTCCTTAAAATTCAGAGGACCAGCGCACCGCTAATTGGTGCTGGCCACCTGGTACTTAATAAATAGCCAGCTTCTTCCCTTATGCCCCGCCCTTAGATAAAAGCTTGTGCCCTAAGTCCTCCCTGACTCTGATCCTGTGCTGCCTGTCCTGACCTTCTGCTATGTCCCCGACTCTGATCCCGTACTGCCTGTCCTGACCTTCTGTTACGTCCCCGACTCTGATCCCGTACTGCCTGCCCTGACATTCTGCTATGTCCCCGACTCTGATCCCGTACTGCCTGTCCTGACATTCTGTTACGTCCCCGACTCTGATCCCGTACTGCCTGTCCTGAGCTCCTGCTACGTCCCTGACTCTGATCCTGTGCTGCCTGTCCTGACCTTCTGCTACGTCCCCCGACTCTGATCCTGTGCTGCCTGTCCTGACCTTCTGCTACGTCCCCATCTCTGATCCCGTACTGCCTGTCCTGACCTTCTGCTACCTCCCCGACTCTGATCCCATGCTGCCGGTCCTGACCTCCTGCCTGTCCCCGACTCAGTCTCTGCCTCACGATTCTGCACCTCGCCTTGGCCACCACTGCGGACAAAAGTCGTGCCTGTGGAGCGACCTGGTGGTCCCTCGCTTATTCTGCCTATTCTGAACCCTTGGCTTCCAGGATCAATGTTGTTACCTTTAAAAAATATTTTTTCTGGACAATTAAAAATATTCACCAAAAAATACAGAGAAATAATTTCTGAACATTTTTCATAACTGGGTTGTTGCTCTTCTCTTATCAATAAATTAACAAGTGGGTGTAACCAATGCACCTGTCATAGCGGAGTGTCCCACCACAGTCTCAGGGACACCCATTTGACGTTCATCCCTTAATTAACAGGGAACCAAAATAAATTGCAATGTCATCTATTAAAAAAAATATATATATAATATATAATAAATAAAGATTTTAAGGGGCACCTCTCAACTCCGCTACCCCCCACCAAAACCCCAGACAGGACCTTATTGGTAGTTTTCAAACATGTTTTTTTAATGGAAAATCTTGCAGAATTGCTCTAAAGAAGATTTTTAAATTAATCCCTTACATCCTCAAGATAAAGTCAAGGGCTACAGGGGTGGAGAGTTATCAGTCCTTTTACGCCAGTTTTCGACTACACCTCCTACACAAAATGGGTGTGGCTGACGGCAGAGTGGGCGTGCGCAGGGAGTTCACAGGTTTTTATACAATACAACACAAGGAGACTCTGGTGTAGTTGTGTATCTGTCACTCGACAGATGCATCAGGAGGTCCAAATCTCTTGATGTATCTATCACAACACGGTGGGGGGGGGGGGGGGGTGACTTGCACGACCGCCGGCGTAGGATAAATTCATGGAAAACCAAACGATGTCACTAACTTTTTTACGCATTCACAGTGTGGCTGTCAGTTGGACGCCAACCCTGCGCATCCTTAATCAGCTAAACTGGCGCACTGTGCACGCTCATGCATGCTGGAGTGGCCGGCGCGCTAGCTGATAGTCATTCCTGTGCATGCGTGAAAAACTGCGCACTTGCGCAAAGAGCCTAGTGACATCATGATGATGGGAGTGGAAACGTCGGAAGGAGACAGGGTAGCTTGACTCTACGGTTGAACTTCCCTGTCGCCTTGGCTTCGGAATCTTCGGAATTTAGGAAATATCTTCTTTAGATCAAAGTTGCAACATTTGCCTTTTATAAAAAACACAATATGGAAACCGTTGCACAGCGTTCTGCGGTTTAAGGGGGAGGGGGGGGGAGGAGGTGACAGGATCCCTTTAAATTCTTAAAAAAAAAAAAAAGGACGCATAGATTGACCTTGTCGAACAAGAAACGGTTAAATAGGCGTATGAGCCTTAATCCACATGCAGGTAGAAACTTTTCATACATAAGTACGTACTTGTGGCTGCCAATAAAAAGCAGCGGTGCCCACCAGCCCACTCACCATGGGACTCGGGGTTTCGTTCTGTGAAGTGGAAACCTTCCGATGACTTCCAGCTTGGGGATGGCCAGACTGCACACGTAGAATTGTTGTCCATCAGAACTCCCTAAAAATAGCCATTTCATGTCACCCGTAACGGCAGCAACGTTTATCTTTCTCTACCCTGAAAACATTGGACAACTTCCCGTTTTCCAGCCACCGACAATTCCGGAGAACATGGGCCGGGGCTGCTGAAATGTAAGGAATTCACATGGGGGTTACATCTGATTATTATTATTTTTTTTTTTTTATCAGACCTTTTTTGGTAAAATGTTTTATTCTGAAAAGACGATACAAAAATCAAAATGAAAAAAAAAAATAAATAAATAAAAAAAGTGGTTTTCCTGGGAGGCAAGAGGGAGGGGGGGGGGTGTATCTAGGCCCCCGGTATCTTTGCTTTTTCCCCCAATTAGAATGGAAGAATGAAAATGGTGACCTGGCCTCACGATGAGGAACAAAGAGACATCATCATGTCTGCCGGCTTCAGGGTGCGGTCACACGTCGTGTTTAACGGATGCGTTTAAAAACGCATTGCAACAGCTGAAGAGAGATTTGTCCTAATTAAACAGCGTTTAACACTTGCGTTTACGAAACGCAAAGGTTAACGCTTGCATTAACATTGCGTTAACTTATAAACAACTCACCTAATGGGAGTCGGTCAAACTGAGAGAGTCCTTCATCTTAAAAAATGTACTTGCATTGCCCCGCCTCCTTGTTCCTGATTGACAGATCTGAATGCTGTGATATTGTGCTGTATGTTACATAATTGGGCAGTTAAAAATCACATGACGTCATCTAAGGTCCTGTTACATCTGCGACATCTACCCCATGTATGTGTCTGATCACATGAAATAACAGCAGCCTCCGTGTAGCATGGTGAGGAGTAGAGTTCCCTGGAGGCTGCTGTGGTTCCATGTGATCAGATACATACATGGTGTACAGTTTGCTAATGTCAAGAGGCTAAAGGACCTGTGATGATGTCACTGAGCTCAGATGACATGCTGAGAAGAGGTGTGGAACATGAGAAGTATAGTCTAGAGGGGCTGGCCAAGGAGGACACCCCCTCTGATACCAGAGAATATTACACAAAGTTGATTTATGGGGAAACCATATGCAAGGGAAACAATTTTTAGGTAAAAGAAGGGCGTCAGTTAATTAATAAGACTCCATAGGAACCTGTCAGTAGCTGTATTTGTGGTGACAGGTTCCCTCTAATTATCCTTTCTCCGTTTCAAGTGCTGCATCAAAATCTACAGTGGGATTCCAATGGATTCTGATCGGAATCAGAAGGTAAATTTCAGTATGGAAAATCTATAACCTGTAAATAGTCCAAACTGCTGCCCGTATGGGAATTTTTTTTTCTCGTTCTCTTTAGTTATATATTTTTTTTTCAGGACCGTAAAATCTACTGTATACAGGCAGTCCCCGCGTTACGTACAAGATAGGGTCCGTAGGTTTGTTCTTAAATTGAATTTGTATGCAAGTCGAAACTGTATATTTTATAATTGTAGATCCAGACAAATTTAATTTTTTTGGCCCCAGTGACAATTGGAGTTTCAACATTTTTTGCTGTAATGGGACCAAGGATTATCAATAAAGCTTCATTACAGACACCTTACAGCTGATCATTGCAGCCTGGGACTATAGTAACATCCAGAGACTTCACCAGAGGTCACAGGGGGCAGAGGGGTCCGTCTGTAACTAGGGGTCGTCTGGAAGTCGGGTGTCCTTAAGTAGGGGACCGCCTGTATCTCCTTGTACGTTCACTATAACGTTACTCTTTAACCAGCAGCTCCCTGGAGTGTAAAATGAAAAAAAAAAAAAAAAAAAAAAAAAAAAAGACTAAAAATCTGGGTGAGGTTTTGAGAAAAACAAAAACAAAAAAGACGAAAATTCTCGTATCTAAAGAAACTGTATAAAAACAAAGTCCGAGAAGAAACCTTGAAAACCCTCTCTTTTTTTTTTTTTTTTTTTTTTGGTAAGTTACCAAAGTGCGTTGATCGTCCAAAACCAACACCAATAACTCCAAACAAATAAAAAAAAAAAAAAAAAATTAAAAATTAAAAAAATCATGGGGTTAAACTTATATTAAATTTTCGATGAGTAGAATATATTTGTCACACTCCCATAATTATTTCCTGAAGAAAAAATAATATAAATTCTCCTCCTGACAGAGTAATAACAGCCTTGTCTGCAGACGCAGCAGGGGCCAAACTGGCTCCCGACTCGGCGATTCTTTAAAATGAAGAGAAAAAAAAATAAAATTAGTAGATATGTAAAAATAAAAAAATTTAATACACAACATAGCAAAAAAACCCCCAAAAAACATAAAAAAATAAATAAAAATTAATCGTTGCAGATATACGTTCCTTATGTTCCCGCGGAACTGAAATGTGGCCGCTCTTGGCAATCCGGTACGGAATAGCAGAGGTCCTACAATAAATCAGGACAGGAACTTCAATCCGTAATGTGGCGCATCGTAGGATCATGTGGACCAGACACTCAGATCCCGCGCCAATCTTAAATCGCCGTGAAGAGTTCAGAGGGAGAACAAAGCGATTAGAGAGAAGACAGAATCCTGGGAAGCTCTTAGTTCGCCCCAGACGTATATCTGTTGCTCAAACTTTTTAAAAGTTCGAAAAAGCTTGACTACTTTTGTCTAGAGACAGCGCCACTTCTGTCCATGGGTTCGGTCTGGTATTGCAGTCACCCAACCCCCCCCCCTTTTTTTTTTTTTTGCTGTTAAGCTGCAATACCACATACAACCTGTGGGCGGGTGTGGTGCTGTTCTCATAAGAAAGTAGATAAGAAATCACTTTAATAGGGATTGTACCAAGTTTGCAAATTATGTACAGTAGGGAATTGGTTTGAGTCCCCCGCCATCCATGAGAATGAGGCCCCCAGCAATAAAAAAAAAAGAAAAGGGGGTCCTATTATCACTTTCCATTCAACATAGTTTGAGCATCAGACTTGGGACACTCTCATAGACAGCGACCTGAAGTGTCGGAGATACCCGAGCGCTGTGTTCAGCAATTTCCGTTACTCCCATAGCATCGAATGGAGCAGCTCGTCCCCTTAGACTCTTGTTTCCTGGATTGTTGGGGGTTCTGCTCTCGCGATCATGGAGTTCATAGCTGGTTATCCCTTGTCGGGTGAATACGGAATAACTTGACAACTTGGTACAACCCCTTAAATAGGAGAAGGGTCATATTTCTAGTTACGCAGAAATCTCCTGCGTGTGCGATGGGGGCGAATTTTGCCGAAAGACACGCTCACAAGTGCCCCCTTTTTGCCCATTTAAAGATGTGTCCATTCACTCCTTGCCAAGTGCAGCGCCCCACCACGTATAGTGGCTGTGCTTGGTATTGCAGCTCATGATTCAGGGGTGGTCCTTAATTAAAGGGGGTCATTTCTTCAGTCCCAGAATAGGAAATAAAAGCTGACTTCTGATTGGCTGCCCTCAGCGATGATCATTTAGGCCGGTTATGGTTTACTGCCCCCTTGTGGTAGCTGCGATGGTTGCGATCGGCTGCACTCTCCCCCTGATGGCGGTGTTGTCTGCGTCTCAGAGCGGCGTGGAGACGAGCTATCGGCAGAAGGGAGGCCGGAGAAGCTGGTTTTCATTTTCTGTAGTTAATAAATCACTGTCTGCCTAATGACAGCGCTGCAGCTTCTCCGAGCGAGGAATATATACTTGTCACAGACCGCAGCGCTAGATCCCGTGCCAGCGGCTGCGCGCGCCCCATTTCCTAGCAATTCACGTTCCTATAGAACATACTGAACTTTCACTAGCAATTACCTCGCCACAAAACTAGGCTGCGTCTGTAGGAGGAGATCGCCCTCTAATGAATTCCCTCTTTTATGTAACATCTCACCCTTCCACCTATAAGCAAATCTCCTCCAAAGTCGGCCAAACATGACTCTTCTCACTTCATTTCCACAAGAATACAGTCAAGTTTATTAGGTTGTAGAGCTAGTGTTACTTCAGAAGACCCCATTCCGTTATATAGCACCTAGAAACATGCTGCTGGTGTCATATTAAAGATAACAATCTCCTCTTTCAGATCACATTGTTGCTTTGCGAGCTACAGAACTAGAGATATAGGCGGCTAAAGAGAGAATTGGAAATGCGAGCGGCAGTCATAGATACAGTTCCAATCTATTAGTTCTGAAAGGAGGTGAAAGAGATTCTTATCTTTAATATGACACCAGCAGCATGTTTCTAGGTGCTATAGAACAGAAGAAGTGACACTCTCCCTGCAACCACTAAAACTTGTGAAAATGAGTCATATTTGACCAACATAGGAGTAGATTTGCTATAGGTAAAAGGGTGAGATTTTACATGAAAGAGGGAATTATAGAAAGGACATTTCATACCCTGAGGGGCTGGGAGTTTAGCGAGGTAAAACCTACTGACAGGGGCCATTTAAAGGGGTGTTCAGGAACCTCTAGGGAGTTGGGGTACTTACACGGTTCCATGGCCCACCAGTGCATTTGCTCTTTGCCCAGGGTGCCCTTCCATAAGTACCTTGGTGGTCACAGGACGCACATAAAGAACATGTCAAGCTGGTTTGGGACCCTATACTAACTACATGTCCATATGGACCCGTGGTTTAGGGTACCAAAACGTCCTGTATCAGGTCTCTACATGGGCTCCATGTAGAATCCCCCCCCAAAAAACCCAACATTTATACTTCACTAGCTGCGAGTCCAATGAGACACATGGGTGTGCGCCTCTTCCCGTGATGCTGTGTGAAGCTGGGATAGCACTCCGGCATCATTGCGCATGCGGTGTGAAGCTGGGGTACTACTCCGGCATCACTGCCAGTCACGTAGGAATCCCATGCAGGGAAATTCGGGGCACTAAAGCAGTGATCCATTATCACCTGTGGGTGGTTAAGTGCCCCAAATCCCCTTGACGGGTTCTCTTTAAGCCGATCCGTGGCTTCCCATGGTATAAGAAAGCAAAGGATTGGCCGAAGCAAAACCATGACTCACCTGCAACTTCTTCCTGGATGTAGGTGGTGGAGAAAAGAAGTACAGATGCAATACTGGAACTGGGAGCCAGAGCCGGGCAAGGAAAACCCCGTTAATAGTTTACCCGATCCACACCATAGCGGTAACATACTAATTGGGGGAGAGGACCCCGACAGATCATGAGAATGATCGTCCGAATTCTCTCAATGAATGGAACATGAGCTCTGTCTATTCCAGCAGTGTCATAGACGGCGACAGAGCGACAATAATGTCAATATTACAGGATAATATCATTTGGATTATTCCAGCCAAATATCTGATATGTGTGGAGGTACCCCTAATCTGAGCCGAGCATGCATGTGTATGGGGGTACCCTACCCTGCTACAAGAAGGACTGAGCCAAGCATGCATGTGTAGGGGGGTACCCCAACTCTCCTAAGAGAAGGACTGAGCCAAGCATGCATGTGTATGGAGGTACCCCTACACTCCTAACAGAGGGACTGAGCCAAGCATGCATGTGTATGGAGGTACCCTACCCTGCTACAAGAAGGGCTGAGCCAAGCATGCATGTGTATGGAGGTACCCCAACTCTCCTAAGAGAAGGACTAAGACGAGCATGCATGTGTATGGAGGTACCACTACTCTACTAACAGAAGGGCTGAGCCAAACATGCATGTGTATGGAGGTACCCCAACTCTCCTAAGAGAAGGACTAAGCCAAGCATGCATGTGTATGTCTCCTAACAGAGGGACTCAGCTAAGCATGCATCTATATGCAGGGATACAGAGGACTGGCTTAGAGTTAATTAATGAATGAATAATGAGATGTGGAGTTGATCAGAGTTGCCAATAGAAGAATACATAAATGGGAGGGGGGAGACAGATTCATGACTTGCGCCTCTGTTTTTGATGCATTTTGTGCCTTTTTGAAAGAAAAATCCTGGACACACATAGAGCATAAGAATATTTATTAAAGGGCCAAAGCCACTTTAATGAATCTGACGAGCAGCGGAGCTCCAAAGACAGACATAGAACTGTCCAAGGAGCCGCCTAATGATAGATCTCCCCCCCAGGAGGACCCGACAATCCACTGCTATGAACAGACCACGTGTAATTCTGTGTTCTCCCTGTGGAGGCGCTGTGGGGAAACTGAATACTTACTGTCAGATTGCTGGGATCATCAGAGACTGTCCAAACACCCCTTTAAATAAAGAATACCAGACTAGAAGATGGAGAGGAGCCACTTACCGACTATACAGGATTCTTGTGCAGAGTTTGATGCGGTGAAGACGTCGATGAGTGCGGTGGCTTTCTCGATGAGCCCCACCTCTCTGTCATGTATAAAGAGACTAGAATGAGGGCCATAAAATACGAGAAATATATACATTGTATATGGATATACATCGATATCACATTTCTGGCTTCCTCCATGCAGTGACTGAACCAGCAGGGATGCGGCGAGTTGTGAAGTCAGAGTTGTATCATAGAAAATAGTACATCCCCATCACGCAACGCAGTGCATTATGGGATTACTGCTGATACGTGAAGTGCGGGTTCACCTGCACCGCATGATCTCAAAAAACAACCCCCCACGAATTCTGGGTGCAGCTTAGAGAGTGACTAGAGACACTCATCATACAGGGTTTAGTAACATTTGGGGGATGGGGGGACGTCTGTAAGGACCCGTAGGACCCATAGCTTGCGGTTCATGACACTTCCCTGGATGTTCTCAGTCCCGGGATCTCCAGTCCTTGCAGTGACATCTGCGAGCAGCTCCCCGCGCCCTGTGGTAACATTAGGCAAGCCTCCTCTACCTAATTAAAGGGAGCGCCTTCAGCCCCACACAGTGAGACCGCAGGAACATACAAGTTACTCTGCACGGGGCACCGCGTGCCAAGGCAACGGGAGCGGATATTGTGCTTACACATCGCTTTCCGTTAACCTGTACAGTAACAAGTCAGGGTGAGAGGGCCTAGAAGTAAGTCTCAATTACCCCCACCCACACACACAATGAGAGTCCCGATTACCCCCCCCCTCACCCACACAATGAGAGTCCCGATAACCCCACCCACCCACACAATGAGAGTCCCGATAACCCGACACCCACCCCACACCCACAATGAGAGTCCCGATTACCCCACACACAATGAGAGTCCTGATAACCCCCCCCACACCCAATGAGAGTCCCGATTACCCCGACACCCACCCCACACCCACAATGAGAGTCCCAATTACCCCACACCCAATGAGAGTCCCGATTACCCCCACCCCACACACAATGAGAGTCCCGATAACCCCCCCACACACAATGAGAGTCCCGATTACCCCCACCCCACACACAATGAGAGTCCCGATTACCCCCACCCCACACACAATGAGAGTCCCGATTACCCCCACCCCACACACAATGAGAGTCCCGATTACCCCCACCCCACACCCAATGAGAGTCCCGATTACCCCCACCCCACACCCAATGAGAGTCCCGATTACCCCCACCCCACACCCAATGAGAGTCCCGATTACCCCCACCCCACACACAATGAGAGTCCCGATTACCCCCACCCCACACACAATGAGAGTCCCGATTACCCCCACACCCACACACAATGAGAGTCCCGATTACCCCCACACCCACACACAATGAGAGTCCCGATTACCCCCACACCCAATGAGTCACGATTACCCCCACCCCACACCCAATGAGAGTCCCGATTACCCCCACCCCACACCCAATGAGAGTCCCGATTACCCCCACCCCACACCCAATGAGAGTCCCGATTACCCCCACCCACACACAATGAGAGTCCCGATTACCCCCACACCCACACACAATGAGAGTCCCGATTACCCCCACCCCACACCCAATGAGAGTCCCGATTACCCCCACACCCACACACAATGAGAGTCCCGATTACCCCCACACCCACACACAATGAGAGTCACGATTACCCCCACACCCACACCCAATGAGTCACGATTACCCCCACCCCACACCCAATGAGAGTCCCGATTACCCCCACCCCACACCCAATGAGAGTCCCGATTACCCCCACCCCACACCCAATGAGAGTCCCGATTACCCCCACCCACACACAATGAGAGTCCCGATTACCCCCACACCCACACACAATGAGAGTCCCGATTACCCCCCCCCCCACACCCACAATGAGAGTCCCGATTACCCCCCCCCCACAATGAGAGTCCCCCCCCCCCACACCCACAATGAGAGTCCCCCCCCCCCACACCCACAATGAGAGTCCCCCCCCCCCACACCCACAATGAGAGTCCCCCCCCCCCCACACCCACAATGAGAGTCCCCCCCCCACACCCACAATGAGAGTCCCCCCCACACACAGAGTCCCGAATGACCCAACCCACACACATGGGAGAGTCCCGACTACCTCCACCCCACACACATGGCAGAGTCCCAATTTTCCCACTCTCAGTCTTATTATTAGCACCTACCTGATAATATTCTGGTTGGGGGGACACTGTACACAGGCGTTTCTCAAGCAGCGGAAACATTCGGCTGACAGGTCACACCAGCAATCCGAGGGAGACTCCGATGCCACAATCTGTGTCCGGATCTCCTGCAGCGCTCTAGACAGGATCTGTGACACCAGGGTGAAGATCTTCTCATCCGCAGCCTCCCTGGGAGAGAGCACAGACACAACAGTGACGGGATGGAGGGAGGGTCACAACGAACCCCGACATGAACCCCGCACATGGTGGCCAGAAGAGAAACTTATGTGATAAATCCTATAAAAGAAGAGACGCTGCTGGACGAGGCTTCTGTATTCTGCTGGGGCATCTGCACAGTCTAGGAAAATGGTAGAAAAAGGGGTCCTCTACTCATGACACAGCCGATCCCATAGTGCCTCACCAAGAGCCCCGGGGGGCCAGTGATGGAAGCAGAGAACAGTCTGGGCTAAGGACGGGAGTGAAGTACGGGCCGCGGCCAGAGGCCACGGCAAGACGCGAGGGCGGCTGGGGCCAGAGGCCACAGCAAGACGCGAGGGCGGCCGGGGCCAGAGGCCAAAGCAAAGCGCAAGGGAGGCCGGGGCCAGAGGCCAAAGCAAAGCGCAAGGGAGGCCGGGGCCAGAGGCCAAAGCAAAGCGCAAGGGAGGCCGGGGCCAGAGGCCAAAGCAAAGCGCAAGGGAGGCCGGGGCCAGAGGCCAAAGCAAAGCGCAAGGGAGGCCGGGGCCAGAGGCCAAAGCAAAGCGCAAGGGAGGCCGGGGCCAGAGGCCAAAGCAAAGCGCAAGGGAGGCCGGGGCCAGAGGCCAAAGCAAAGCGCAAGGGAGGCCGGGGCCAGAGGCCAAAGCAAAGCGCAAGGGAGGCCGGGGCCAGAGGCCAAAGCAAAGCGCAAGGGAGGCCGGGGCCAGAGGCCAAAGCAAAGCGCAAGGGAGGCCGGGGCCAGAGGCCAAAGCAAAGCGCAAGGGAGGCCGGGGCCAGAGGCCAAAGCAAAGCGCAAGGGAGGCCGGGGCCAGAGGCCAAAGCAAAGCGCAAGGGAGGCCGGGGCCAGAGGCCAAAGCAAAGCGCAAGGGAGGCCGGGGCCAGAGGCCAAAGCAAAGCGCAAGGGAGGCCGGGGCCAGAGGCCAAAGCAAAGCGCAAGGGAGGCCGGGGCCAGAGGCCAAAGCAAAGCGCAAGGGAGGCCGGGGCCAGAGGCCAAAGCAAAGCGCAAGGGAGGCCGGGGCCAGAGGCCAAAGCAAAGCGCAAGGGAGGCCGGGGCCAGAGACCAAAGCAAAGCGCAAGGGAGGGCGGCCGGGGCCGGCATAGAAGAGTCATGTGAGGAGCCTCCGTGGGCCCTCTAATAACATTATACAAGACAATAAAGTGTCACAGGGTCACTCATAAATGAATAACAATTAGTTTGACTCCCCCGCCCCCCCCCCCCTCCACGAGCCAAAAATGGAATAATCCTCTCAGAATAAAAATAAATTTGCCAAGCTTGCTATATAACACGGCACACTAGGCACTTCCAGGAGGTCCAAAATAACCCGACCACGGCAGCCTGACGGGAGCGGGCGAGCGCTCCGGAGATGGAGAAAGCATATGGCAATGGTTAATGCATATTTACGGAATGGATGCTATAAAAATACAATTTTCGGCCGCTTTTAGAAAAAGGAAAAAGTAAGGTCACCTGATGTACGAGCCCAGAAGCTGACACTTTGGCGGCACCAGGATGGCCCCCGGCATTAGTGGTGAGCCGCTGCCCGGCTGCACGTCACTCAATCATCCCAGATTAATAAAGCAGAAGGGAAAGTTTACCCAAAGTAAAGTATAGAAAAATAACCCAGAGGTCCACAGGGGGTGTCTCTTCTCAATGCTGTGCTCTTAGCACTCTGCAGTCAGTTAAAGGTATTGGAGAGATATGCAATCCTAACTTTCTTTATGTTGTTAGTAGAAGCAGAACTGTGACAAATGGATTAATACTCCAGGATTGTCGCTTATCCAAGTGCACAGGAGACGTGGCCTCATAACTCTGTGCGCTGAGCTCCCTGCGGCCAGTGTTAGGAATTGTCCCTGGAAAAATGTGTAATCATAGCTTTCTGTATGTAGCAGCAGGACTGTGAAACGTGGATTTATATTCCAGGAATGTAGCTTTCCCAAGTGGGGGGTGTCCTCACAGTGCCGTGATCTGTGTGTGTAGTTATCACTGTACAGGTATTGTCCCTGGAGAGATGAGTGATCAGACCTTTGTGTACGTTGTTAGTAGCAGCAGGGCTGTGATACATTTATATTTCCAGGATTGCACTTAGTGTGTGTCCTCACACTGCTGAGCTCTCTTTACCCAGTGTTGGGTATCCTCCCTGAAGAGCTGTGTAATCATACCTTTGTACATGTGATTAGTAGCAGCAGGACTGTTAAATACGGACAGTATCTCTGAGGTGGTTTGGTAACCATATCTCCAAGGAATGCATTCCAATCACCAAATCTTACTGGCAAGTCTTTATACTACAGACACCCCTATCTATGGCTCTATACCACCTAGAAACATGCTGCTGGTGTCATTTTAAAGATACAAATGTCATCTTTCATCCTGTTGACCTGTGAGCTGCAGATAAAAGTCCAATTCTAATTTATGTTTGCCCCCTCTGAAGATTACAGAACCACAAGTCGGATGCAATCGAAAATAGAAGACTCTTAGGGGTCTGAATGAACAATTAATAATTTATTTTTTTTTAAGGATGCTTAAAAAAAGTGATACTTTGCTTTTTGTTAGTGTCAGTTAGGAAGCTACAACGCAGATGGAATCTGGTCCTTATCTGTAATATGACATCTGCAGCATTTTTCTTTGTGCTACAGAACTGAATATAGGAGGGTTTTTACCCCCTGGAGCCTCTAAACTTGACTCTTCTCCGGTAAAATATGACTCTTTTCTGCTCATTGTCTCAGCTTTCATCTGAATTCTCCAATTGAAGTATAAACCTCAACAGTGCCACACACAGGCCAAACGGCGGAACTACACTACATGAGTGAAAGACGTCAGCATATTGTGCATCACTTTTACACTTTAAGGTGTTAAGGTGTTAGCCACAGTACAGTGTAGGGCCTGAGAGGGGAGCAGTCGTGTATCACAGTTTTAGGGTTAAAGATACAGGAAAATTTTGTTTGTTTGTAGATCCCGAGTCCAGGGTTTAAGGGAATAATTTCAGCGAGCGGCTCTGATCTCGCTTTCTCTCTGGTTTACCACATGGGAGAGGCCGTACAGATGTATCATATGTATCGCTGCCATACGGCCAAATACACAGGAGAACCTGCCAAGTGCACAGGACAGATGGTAGGAACCGGACGGAGGAGGCCGAGGATCCGGCAAAGGCAAAGAGGGCAGATAACAGAGGCTACACCCCAACATACAGCACAGAGACCAGATAATAGAGGCTACACCCCAACATACAGCACAGAGACCAGATAATAGAGGCTACACCCCAACATACAGCACAGAGGCTACACCCCAACATACAGCACAGAGACCAGATAATAGAGGCTACACCCCAACATACAGCACAGAGGCCAGATAATAGAGGCTACACCCCAACATACAGCACAGAGGCCAGATAATAGAGGCTACACCCCAACATACAGCACAGAGACCAGATAATAGAGGCTACACCCCAACATACAGCACAGAGGCCAGATAATAGAGGCTACACCCCAACATACAGCACAGAGGCCAGATAATAGAGGCTACACCCCAACATACAGCATAGAGACCAGATAATAGAGGCTACACCCCAACATACAGCACAGAGACCAGATAATAGAGGCTACACCCCAACATACAGCACAGAGGCCAGATAACAGAGGCTACACCCCAACATACAGCACAGAGGCCAGATAACAGAGGCTACACCCCAACATGCAGCACAGAGGCCAGATAACAGAGGCTACACCCCAACATACAGAATAGAGACCAGATAATAGAAGCTACACCCCAACATACAGCATAGAGACCAGATAACAGAGGCTACACCCCAACATACAGCACAGAAACCAGATAATAGAGGCTACACCCCAACATACAGCACAGAGGTCAGATAACAGAGGCTACACCCCAACATACAGCACAGAGGCTACACCCCAACATACAGCACAGAGGCCAGATAACAGAGGCTACACCCCAACATACAGCACAGAGGCCAGATAATAGAGGCTACACCCCAACATACAGCACAGAGGCCAGATAATAGAGGCTACACCCAAACATACAGCACAGAGGCCAGATAATAGAGGCTACACCCCAACATACAGCACAGAGGCCAGATAATAGAGGCTACACCCCAACATACAGCACAGAGACCAGATAATAGAGGCTACACCCCAACATACAGCACAGAGGCTACACCCCAACATACAGCACAGAGGCTACACCCCAACATACAGCACAGAGGCCAGATTATAGAGAGGCTACACCACAACATACAGCACAGAGGCTACACCCCAACATACAGCATAGAGACCAGATAATAGAGGCTACACCCCAACATACAGCATAGAGGCCAGATAATAGAGGCTACACCCCAACATACAGCACAGAGGCTACACCCCAACATACAGCACAGAGACCAGATAACAGAGAGGCTACACCACAACATACAGCACAGAGGCTACACCCCAACATACAGCACAGAGGCTACACCCCAACATACAGCACAGAGGCCAGATAATAGAGGCTACACCCCAACATACAGCACAGAGACCAGATAATAGAGGCTACACCCCAACATACAGCACAGAGGCTACACCCCAACATACAGCACAGAGGCTACACCCCAACATACAGCACAGAGGCTACACCCCAACATACAGCACAGAGGCCAGATAATAGAGGCTACACCCCAACATACAGCACAGAGGCTACACCCCAACATACACCACAGAGGCCAGATAATAGAGGCTACACCCCAACATACAGCACAGAGACCAGATAACAGAGGCTACACCCCAACATAAAGCACAGAGGCTACACCCCAACATACAGCACAGAGGCCAGATAATAGAGGCTACACCCCAACATACACCACAGAGGCTACACCCCAACATACAGCACAGAGACCAGATAATAGAGGCTACACCCCA
The DNA here is from genome assembly GCF_040894005.1 of Engystomops pustulosus. Classification (NCBI taxonomy): domain Eukaryota; kingdom Metazoa; phylum Chordata; class Amphibia; order Anura; family Leptodactylidae; genus Engystomops; species Engystomops pustulosus. The sequence continues at coordinate 16,174,079 of NC_092414.1, forward strand.
ACATACAGCACAGAGGCTACACCCCAACATACAGCACAGAGGCCAGATAATAGAGGCTACACCCCAACATACAGCACAGAGGCTACACCCCAACATACAGCACAGAGGCCAGATAATAGAGGCTACACCCCAACATACACCACAGAGGCTACACCCCAACATACAGCACAGAGGCCAGATAATAGAGGCTACACCCCAACATACACCACAGAGGCTACACCCCAACATACAGCACAGAGGCCAGATAATAGAGGCTACACCCCAACATACAGCACAGAGGCTACACCCCAACATACAGCACAGAGACCAGATAACAGAGAGGCTACACCCCAACATACAGAACAGAGGCTACACCCCAACATACAGCATAGAGGCCAGATAATAGAGGCTACACAACAACATACAGAACAGAGGCAAGATAATAGAGGCTACACCCCAACTTACAGCATAGAGACCAAATAATAGAGGCTACACCCCAACATACAGCACAGAGGCTACACCCCAACATACAGCACAGAGACCAGATAATAGAGGCTACACCCCAACATACAGCATAGAGGCCAGATAATAGAGGCTGCACCCCAACATACAGCACAGAGGCCAGATAATAGAGGCTACACCCCAACTTACAGCATAGAGACCAAATAATAGAGGCTACACACCAACATACAGCACAGAGGCTACACCCCAACATACAGCACAGAGACCAGATAATAGAGGCTACACCCCAACATACAGCACAGAGGCCAGATAATAGAGGCTACACCCCAACATACAGCACAGAGGCTACACCCCAACATACAGCACAGAGGCCAGATAACAGAGAGGCTACACCCCAACATACAGAACAGAGGCTACACCCCAACATACAGCATAGAGGCCAGATAATAGAGGCTGCACCCCAACATACAGCACAGAGGCCAGATAATAGAGGCTACACCCCAACATACAGCACAGAGGCTACACCCCAACATACAGCACAGAGACCAGATAATAGAGAGGCTACACCACAACATACAGCACAGAGGCTACACCCCAACATACAGCATAGAGACCAGATAATAGAGGCTGCACCCCAACATACAGCATAGAGGCCAGATAATAGAGGCTACATCCCAACATACAGCACAGAGGCTACACCCCAACATACAGCACAGAGACCAGATAACAGAGAGGCTACACCCCAACATACAGCACAGAGGCCAGATAATAGAGGCTACACCCCAACATACAGCACAGAGACCAGATAATAGAGGCTACACCCCAACATACAGCACATAATAGAGGCTAAACCCCAACATACAGCACATAATAGAGGCTACACCCCAACATACAGCACAGAGGCTACACCCCAACATACAGCACAGAGGCCAGATAATAGAGGCTACACCCCAACATACAGCACAGAGGCCAGATAATAGAGGCTACACCCCAACATACAGCACAGAGGCTACACCCCAACATACAGCACAGAGGCCAGATAATAGAGGCTACACCCCAACATACAGCACAGAGGCTACACCCCAACATACAGCACAGAGGCCAGATAATAGAGGCTACACCCCAACATACAGCACAGAGACCAGATAACAGAGAGGCTACACCCCAACATACAGCACAGAGGCTACACCCCAACATACAGCATAGAGGCCAGATAATAGAGGCTGCACCCCAACATACAGCACAGAGACCAGATAACAGAGAGGCTACACCCCAACATACAGCACAGAGGCTACACCCCAACATACAGCATAGAGGCCAGATAATAGAGGCTACACAACAACATACAGCACAGAGACCAGATAATAGAGGCTACACCCCAACATACAGCACAGAGGCCAGATAATAGAGGCTACACCCCAACTTACAGCATAGAGACCAAATAATAGAGGCTACACCCCAACATACAGCACAGAGACCAGATAATAGAGGCTACACCCCAACATACAGCATAGAGGCCAGATAATAGAGGCTGCACCCCAACATACAGCACAGAGGCCAGATAATAGAGGCTACACCCCAACATACAGCACAGAGGCTACACCCCAACATACAGCATAGAGGCCAGATAATAGAGGCTGCACCCCAACATACAGCATAGAGGCCAGATAATAGAGGCTACACCCCAACATACAGCACAGAGGCTACACCCCAACATACAGCACAGAGGCCAGATAATAAAGGCTACACCCCAACATACAGCACAGAGACCAGATAACAGAGAGGCTACACCCCAACATACAGCACAGAGGCTACACCCCAACATACAGCATAGAGGCCAGATAATAGAGGCTGCACCCCAACATACAGCACAGAGGCCAGATAATAGAGGCTACACCCCAACATACAGCACAGAGGCTACACCCCAACATACAGCACAGAGGCCAGATAATAGAGGCTACACCCCAACATACAGCACAGAGGCTACACCCCAACATACAGCACAGAGGCCAGATAATAGAGGCTACACCCCAACATACAGCACAGAGGCCAGATAATAGAGGCTACACCCCAACATACAGCACAGAGGCTACACCCCAACATACAGCACAGAGGCCAGATAATAGAGGCTACACCCCAACATACAGCACAGAGGCCAGATAATAGAGGCTACACCCCAACATACAGCACAGAGGCTACACCCCAACATACAGCACAGAGGCCAGATAATAGAGGCTACACCCCAACATACAGCACAGAGGCTACACCCCAACATACAGCACAGAGGCTACACCCCAACATACAGCACAGAGGCTACACCCCAACATACAGCACAGAGGCTACACCCCAACATACAGCACAGAGGCTACACCCCAACATACAGCACAGAGGCCAGATAATAGAGGCTACACCCCAACATACAGCACAGAGGCTACACCCCAACATACAGCACAGAGGCTACACCCCAACATACAGCACAGAGGCTACACCCCAACATACAGCACAGAGGCTACACCCCAACATACAGCACAGAGGCCAGATAACAGAGGCTACACCCCAACATACAGCACAGAGACCAGATAACAGAGGCTACACCCCAACATACAGCACAGAGACCAGATAACAGAGGCTACACCCCAACATACAGCACAGAGACCAGATAATAGAGGCTACACCCCAACATACAGCACAGAGGCTACACCACAACATACAGCACAGAGGCCAGATAATAGAGGCTACACCCCAACATACACCACAGAGGCTACACCCCAACATACAGCACAGAGACCAGATAATAGAGGCTACACCCCAACATACAGCACAGAGGCTACACCCCAACATACAGCACAGAGGCCAGATAATAGAGGCTACACCCCAACATACAGCACAGAGACCAGATAACAGAGGCTACACCCCAACATACAGCACAGAGACCAGATAACAGAGGCTACACCCCAACATACAGCATAGAGGCCAGATAATAGAGGCTACACCCCAACATACAGCACAGAGGCCAGATAATAGAGGCTACACCCCAACATACAGCACAGAGACCAGATAATAGAGGCTACACCCCAACATACAGCACAGAGGCCAGATAATAGAGGCTACACCCCAACATACACCACAGAGGCTACACCCCAACATACAGCACAGAGGCCAGATAAGAGAAGCTACACTCCAACATACAGCACAGAGGCTACACCCCAACATACAGCACAGAGGCCAGATAAGAGAAGCTACACTCCACCATACAGCACAGAGGCTACACCCCAACATACAGCACAGAGGCCAGATAATAGAGGCTACACCCCAACATACACCACAGAGGCTACACCCCAACATACAGCACAGAGGCCAGATAAGAGAAGCTACACTCCAACATACAGCACAGAGGCTACGACCCAACATACAGCACAGAGGCCAGATAATAGAGGCTACACCCCAACATACAGCACAGAGGCTACACCCCAACATACAGCACAGAGACCAGATAACAGAGAGGCTACACCCCAACATACAGAACAGAGGCTACACCCCAACATACAGCATAGAGGCCAGATAATAGAGGCTACACAACAACATACAG